>NC_071097.1:36927752-36990252 GCF_027358695.1 Spea bombifrons | reverse complement strand
CTGCTGGGAGGCTGTTTCACCCCCTCTTAATTTATTATTAAGCATTTGCTGAATGCGCACCAAATCATTTTATACTTTATACATCAGATCGTTTTCTTGGCTGTCAGAACATCTGAAATTTTGCCGAAAAGCATAAATGTCAAAAAAAGAGGATACACATTTTTAATCCTGTATAAACCCCCCCAAAATGATTCACTATATAAGGTGGCGTCACGCCTTGTGCTTTCAGTATTTAAACTCACTTTATATTTTCAGAACTGCCATGAACTGGGTCATTGTTTAAAAAGTACGCTGTTTGATGTTTCCGCTGGCAGGCGGATGCCGCGTCCCAGGTGTCCTCGTGACTTTGCCTCCATAGCCCGCTGAGGCCTCCAACCTCCCGTCTTATCGGGTTTCAGGGCCCTTTCTTGCCTTTCCAGGAATGTCTCAGAAATTAGACCCTCTGCCCTCTGTGTTTTCTTCAGGTATTTTTGTCACCTGGGGCCTCACCTGAATCATGGGGGTCACAGCATCCGCGCTTTAAAGTCTTTGTAGATAAGAAGATAATCCGGCCCCATCCGGCCCCCGTCTAGTCGTCCGTTTCTCCTGCTGTAAAGACTCAAACCTTAATCAGTCGTCGGTCTCGTCTTAGATTCAGGAGCCGTATGTCTATCCCATGCATGTTTAGTCCCCTCACTGTATTACCCTCTACCACCTCTGCTGGGAGGCTGTTCCACTTATCTACCACTCTCTCAGTAAACTAAAACTCATCTAAAGTGATGAATGCTTAAATTATGTGTATTTTTAATTGAAATTACTTTCTGGGGTATGCTGCTAAAACTAAGGTGGTCTTCCTATTTGGGACCAAATTGTCTCCTTTAGGTGGAGAAGCAACACATTCTTAGATTGTAAGCTCCTGTGCGCAGAGCCCTCCTCACCCTTTGTTTCTTCTCAAACCGTTTATGTCCCCTGTTTATCTGTTGTACAGCGCTGTGGAATATGACGGCGATATATAATAAGGAGAGTGCGAGCGTAGCGTTGTATTTTATCGCAGACATCGCAGGATTCTTTTCCTGGCGTTTCTTTCGTTTGGGATATTTCTAGGGTTTTTTCACATTATCTCCTTGTTACTCACCGCGGATGCAGGTTTGGGGTAAATCTCCGCATTTTACGTACTGTGCCGGGGCAGTTGGTTTATATTTTGGAATAAAGAGGCGTTTCCGGAGTTTTTCTGGTTACTTTGTAACATTTTGGGTTAAATGGAAAGAAAGGCACCGCAGCCCAGTTGGAGTTGAGGGTTTAATGGGGTAAATCTGGGTGTTAAGGTCTGTTTCTTGTCACCCGGATGCGGGGGGGGGGGACGCGTTGGATGATCGGGGGTCCGGGCTCGGTTGTTGTTTTGGAGGAGGGGCCGTCGCTGTAATCCCACTCGTGAATTATTCCATCCCATCACCGAGCAGCGAAAACAGAAAACAGACATCCTCAAAGTTACTAAAATCCCAAAAGAGCCTTAAAACACTGTTGTGGGTAAAATTCATACCTGCCAAGTGTCCCTTATTATTTTGGCCAGTCCCGCTTTGGTCCCCAAATCCCCCCTTCTCCAGGAGGTCAGAATGTTTGCTGGGTATGAGGGTATCGCAGGGTTCTACGGCCCTAAAAGCCCCGATAATGGGGCGGAATAACTCCAACCCATTCGATAACACGGAGCCCAATCACGAGTAGCCAGCGGCTTCTTCTTACTCATAATCATCGTATTTCTCATCCAGTCTGCAGGAAATTAGAATTATCGCTAAATATAAACAGGAAACATAAAAATACACAAAATGAATAAAAATCACTCTAATCTAATACAGAGAGACGGAACTGCATGGAGTTCTAAACACATCAGCCTGTGGACTTCCTCTGATGTCACTGCTGGGAGGCTGCTCCACTTATCTACCACCCTCTCAGTAAAGATAAAGTCATTTGACAGCATTCTGTGCGGCTGGAAATCTAACCGGGATTCACTTGATTTTATCTTTTTATTACTTTTCTGCTTTGATGGAAGAAACTCGGAGGATTTACTGATCTGTGCGGAGAACGGAGAGCAGAAACTGAGAAGATTTCATCATTTTGGGGCTTTTTAGTGTTTTCAAAATCCACTGAATGCAGAGAAAAGAATAATTTATCATTTATATCAGCGGACTGAAGCCAAAGATCGAGTGAAGCAAGAAATATCCTTATTCAATACTTTATATTACTGAGTATCTGAGTATATAACCCCCAGCGCTGTATACAGTAATATAACCCCCAGCGCTGTATACAGTAATATAACCCCCAGCACTGTATACAGTAATATAACCCCCAGCACTGTATACAGTAATATAACCCCCAGCGCTGTATACAGTAATATAACCCCCAGCGCTGTATACAGTAATATAACCCCCAGCACTGTATACAGTAATATAACCCCCAGCGCTGTATACAGTAATATACCCCCCAGCGCTGTATACAGTAATATAACCCCCCAGTGCTGTATACAGTAATATAACCCCCAGCGCTGTATACAGTAATATAACCCCCAGCACTGTATACAGTAATATAACCCCCAGCGCTGTATACAGTAATATACCCCCCAGCGCTGTATACAGTAATATAACCCCCAGCACTGTATACAGTAATAACCCCCAGCGCTGTATACAGTAATATAACCCCCAGCACTGTATACAGTAATATAACCCCCAGCGCTGTATACAGTAATATAACCCCCAGCGCTGTATACAGTAATATAACCCCCAGCACTGTATACAGTAATATAACCCCCAGCACTGTATACAGTAATATAACCACAGCGCTGTATACAGTAATATAACCCCCAGCACTGTATACAGTAATATAACCCCAGCGCTGTATACAGTAATATAACCCCCGGCGCTGTATACAGTAATATAACCCCAGCTCTGTATACAGTAATATAACCCCAGCGCTGTATACAGTAATATAACCCCCAGCGCTGTATACAGTAATATAACCCCCAGCGCTGTATACAGTAATATAACCCCCAGCGCTGTATACAGTAATATAACCCCCAGCACTGTATACAGTAATATAACCCCCCAGCGCTGTATACAGTAATATAACCCCCAGTGCTGTATACAGTAATATAACCCCCACCGCTGTATACAGTAATATAACCCCCCAGCGCTGTATACAGTAATATAACCCCCAGCGCTGTATACAGTAATATAACCCCAGCGCTGTATACAGTAATATAACCCCCAGCGCTGTATACAGTAATATAACCCCCAGCACTGTATACAGTAATATAACCCCCCAGCGCTGTATACAGTAATATAACCCCCCAGGGCTGTATACAGTAATATAACCCCCAGCGCTGTATACAGTAATGTCTGCTTTTATCTCATTTTGCCCCAATAACCCCCCTTTATCTGCAGACCTGGAGCCGCCGTTGCTGTCGGTCATGTGATATTTTGGGTGATTTTCCCGGCTCAGACACCACACTGAGCTGATGCTTTATGGCGATGCTAATGAAGTCCGTTCCTCCATAGGCTTTCATTAGTCAGAGACTCCGACTGGATGATTGAGACCGAGCCATTCTATTGTTCCCCACAGGCAGTATGATAAGGAGTCGGGGGGTTTAGTAGATCGGGGATCAGATAACAGAGCGAGAATCATACAAACGGCTGATATGCAGCTGCCTGAAATCATTTATATTATGGGGGCAAAAACTACAACTGGGGGAAAAAAGAAAACAGCTCAATGTTTTTGAAAACTCCAAACTAGTATTTTTTTCAGGCAGTTCCCCTTCTGCTCATTATTTCTGCTGTAAGAATCCCAAACCCTCTTTGGTTTTATCTGATGTGGAGGATATCAGCTTTGCACCTGTCCCATGTATAGACTACTTTCACCAAAAATGGGAAAGGAAACAATACGGGAAACGGTTATTTTACTATCACCTGCGACTAATAGCCCCCGATGGAGTCAAAATAAGTGTTTCCGGTGTCAAATAAAATATCAGCGTTTTAAGCATTGTGATAATATATATTACGGGAAGAGATAGTAATTGTGATTTATAGACTGGGAGTTATATCATTTTATTATTATTATGATTATTATCATCCTTGTTGTTATTATTATTTTTTGTTGTTAATAATAATAATAATAAAAATAATAATAATAATAATAATAAAGGAATTATTGCTGCATTCTGTTGGATCAGATACCAAAACTTTTTAGTGTTAATGAGGTCATCTCACTTTAACTCCCATCACTCCTGTCGTGGCCGCAGTCATATGGATTATTGGGATATTTTGTGCCATGGGCCGGCCGCGCGCCGTACATCTCATTGGAATATCTTTGGGACAAAACCGTCCATTCTATGCATTTTCTGGTGTCCCACAGAGAATCCCGCGGTGCCCAATCACACCGAGCTCTACCAAAACCGGGACTGGCCCTTGCAAAGCGAGGCAGTTGGTAGGCATGCGGTGTGCCGGATGGATGCCCGTTATGGAAACTGATTGTGACGCTGCTGAAAATATATATTTTTTTTTGTTCCAATTATTCGGTTCTTAAGAAAAAAAAACAACATCTAAACTGTTTTCATGCTAATTTTAACCCTTTGTGAGCCTGCGTTCTTCCCGTTAACTCTCGGGAAGAGAAAAGCCGCGTCCGTCGTCATCCTCCGATGTCGGGAGAAATACCCGGCGATGGATTAAAGGCTGGGAGCTGGCAGTGGAGGCCGCTGGCCGCACAGGCTCTCGCTTATTGTTCTAATTGCGGGTTTTTTTTAGCTTTTGTTTTCGGTGCCGGCGCAGCCCTTCTGCCGATTACAATAAATATTGTTTTTAGCGGACCCTTGGGTGGAAATGTTCCTCGCCGCGCAGGTCCTATTGTTCTTGGCTCTGCCCTTCCTGCCCTGCACATCCTCGGCCCCCCGAACAATTAGGGGCATTCTGGGCTTTCTGCAACTTTCAAAATACTTAATACTGAAATGATCTTTTTTCCCCGAATTCCTTGATTTATGAATTTCCGCGTTTATGGAAGAGTTTTGGGGCGTTGGGGAGCCATTGAGGTTTTCTGTCAGTTTGGGGGGATTTAGGGGCAGATGATTTATTTATTGGGGGTCAGTCAGTGATGTATCCACGGCTCAGCTGTCTAGGTCTAAGGGGGGGCAATGTCCATGCTAGAAAATGGGGGGGGGCTCTTGGACGATTTAGCCCCCGACGTGCGGCCAATTACTTACACTCAACACAGCCTCCATTGACTTCTCTAAAAGGCGCTCCGTGTCTTTAAGACACGACACACCAATCTATGATGTCATACCTTAAAGGCACGCAGCACCTTTTAATCCATTCAGGATGCCGGCGGCGGAGGTTAATACACCACGGGGGTCAGTGATGGCAACGTCTTGGATACCGTTTACTGCTAAAGGCCTCTGCCAGGAATTTGGGGTAATATTTACTGGGGTATTATTTCCTTCAACACAGACGATGGAATATTTATAAATAGAGTATGATGTCATAACCAAGCCGGTGCATCGTCTGCTCTCCGGACACCATGTTTTTTTTAACCTTTTCTAGTCATTGGGAGACGCTATTATTTGGGGTCTCTTCCATTCACTGACGCGGCGGCTCCTGCTCGATACGACGCAGTTAATGCAGAGAAATGACATCATAACTTAGTTATTATTTAATAAATTCTGCCCCAGAGTTTGAGACAAATGGAGCTTTTTGTGCGTTTACGCGGAAATGATTGAAAATGATAGAACTGAGAACCAATCCTCAAGAGGCCACATCCAGCCTCTGTTTGTAGGACCTCTGGGTTCGTTATGCGATGGGGCAGAGCTGGGTATTTATATGATGGGGGGCAATGCTGGGGGTTATTTATATAATGGGGCAGAGCTGGGGGTTATTTATGTGACGGGGGCAGAGCTGGGGGTTATTTATGTGACGGGGCAGAGCTGGGGGTTATTTATGTGACGGGGCAGAGCTGGGGGTTATTTATGTGACGGGGGCAGAGCTGGGGGTTATTTATGTGACGGGGGCAGAGCTGGGGGTATATCTATGTGTTGGAACTGGGCTTGAATGGTTATTATTAAATACCCCCTTCCTGCCTTGAGAAGATACCCCCAGAGGTTGGGGCAATTCCTTTATCTCATGGTAGCTTCCGTCTATCTACGTTCCACCAAACCGATAAATGAATCATTTTTGGGGCAAGTTTTGCGTTTAATAAAATAAATGTTCAGGAGCCGCAGCTTTGATAATCCGCTAAGCCTTTTTAATAATCCCTGCGAAAAAGAATTCAGAGAACGAAATGATTTAAAACACGAAAACAGCGACAATAAAAGGTATTTTAAGCCCCGGACGCTGCCCGTTTCATAAAGAGATTAGAGGCCAAAAAATTATAATAATAAATATATTAACGTTATTTATTCATCCAAAAGAGACAGTATCGGCCCAAACAATCCGGCAAAACGATGCGGCCCTCGTGCAACCGCAGAGAACGAGCCGGACGGAGCTGAAACTCCAGAGACAAAGAATCAAAACCTCACTGAGTGAGGAACGGGAAGTGGAAGCGGAGCGCGGCTCGCAGATCAACACGGCGGGGATCCACTCTGAGTCAGCCCCGTATAATGTATAGATAAATCAGTGACCGGCCCCTGTATAATGTATAGATAAATCAGTGACCTGGCCCCTGTATAATGTATAGGTAATATAGAGTTAAATATATATCCGCTCAGAATGTATCCATTATCTGTATTTTTTATGATATCTTTATTTGTTTTTGTAACAAAGTGACAAAAAGTCATTTTCGTGGGGGGGGTTCATCTGAATATTGCGGGGGTTATGAATGAGGTTAAACGTAGACGATATATTCCCTTTACGGCGTATGTGGTGGACCAGCGGGCTCTGTGGCCCCCGACACGTCTTCGTGGCCCCTCTGTGACCTCTCTGTATGATGTCACGGGGGGACGTCTCCGATGGACACCAAACGTCGGCTTCCGTTGGTAAAAACCCCAAAGTTCCAGCGATGATTGAATTCAGAGAAAAGGGTTAAAGGTTTAGAAGCGAAATAATTTCCTTCCCCCGAATCCCCGCTCCTCGATCACAAATAACCGATTGTCAGCGTTTGCTGCTCTATTAAAAAAACATGAAAAGCTTTATTGTTTTCGAGTTCCTCTGCTGGGGAGGAAAAAACGAAATGTTGTACGAGAGTAAAAGGCACTTTTAGGAAAGCGGTTCCTATTCCCGCCCCCCACGCCGCCGATTACTGCAGCCCCCCATTATATCAGACAATAACGCTGCTTGTTTGCTGCCTGCACCGCGGTTACACGTCTGATCCGAGCCGTGTCCTGAACGTCTGGAGCCCAGACACTCAGCAGTGCGGCGGATCATCTGATCCCAACGAGGAGCTAATAACTACGTTTATTAAAACTAAGGAGCCAAGAATCTGCTGGCAGACCGGCCCCTTTCGGCCCCATGGTAGAGGCTAGTACAGTGAATACATAGGGAGTTGTAGATCAGTGGAACAGACTCCCAGCAGAGGTGGTAGAGGGTAATACAGTGAGGTTAAACCTCTTCTTGTTGTCATTTATATGTCGTCGAACTCGCTGGGAGCCCAACTTCCAGAGCCGCTTCTATTAATAGATAATAATAATAATAATGAATAGATAATAATAATAATGAATAGATAATAATAATAATGAATAGATAATAATAATAATAATAATAATAATCATTAATAGATAATAATAATAATAATAATTAATAGATAATAATAATAATAATTAATAGATAATGATCATTAATAGATAATAATAATTAATAGATAATAATAATTAATAGATAATAATAATTAATAGATAATAATAATTAATAGATAATAATAATAATAATAATTAATAGATAATACGAGGGCATTCAGACTGCAGCTGGAAATGCGTTTAATGAACTTTTGAACTCTTCATCTAATTAACCCCATTGGAGCCGGATTCGCCCCCAGCGCTGCTTAACTCTTGAAACATTAACCCTTTGTGGGTTTTTTTTCACAACCTTAATTTTCTTATCAGCTCAGAACTGAAGCAGCCGCGGTGGGAGCGACTCCAAAAAACGGATTATCGATGCCCCTTTATATAAAAATCCCGCCAGCCCCGCCATAGTTTGCATGGAATGAATGTCGTTCCTAAAACGAATCTTCCGTTTCTTCTCTCCCGTATATTTTTATTTATTTATTTATTTATATATCTAGGGGGCTGCCGTAGAATAGAGCGGGAGAGAGAGCTCAGGGGACCGATAGAAACACATTATCCCTTTCAAATCAAATAATATTATATGTCTCTATATATTCTATCATATTGTTGGGAAATCTATATTATTATATATGATATATGATTTATTATTATATATGATATATGATATATTATAATTCGCTTGCATGCGGACGCTGAAGGATTCCGAATTTATTTATCGCAGAGCTGGGGAGTTTCGGGGCTCCTGGGGACGGCGTCCGTCTCGCAGGTTTAAGGGACTCGGTACAGACTTTGGGAAAATTCATTATGATTTGGTAATTAGAGCAGATTTATTAAGAAAAAACTCTCAGATCCTGTGTTTTCCAGGACAGCCGATAAAGTAAATAATACTCATAGAGCGTTCACTCACTCAGAGAGCCGCATGGTCTGGGCCTAACCGAGACGTCTCCGGAGAATTATGATTTAATGTATTTAATTTACACATTTCCGGCTGTTTCTATACACATTATCGGGGCTTTTAGGGCTGTAGAACCCTGCGATCCCCTCATACCCAGCAAACATTCTGCCCTCCTAGAAAAGAGGGGCATCGGGGAGGAGAGAGAGGGGCATCAGCGGGGAGAGAGGGGCATCAGCGGGGAGAGAGGGGTATCAGGGGGGGAGAGAGGGGCATCAGCGGGGAGAGAGGGGTATCAGGGGGGGAAGAGGGGCATCAGGGGAGGAGAGAGGGGCATCAGGGGGGAGAGAGAGGGGCATCAGGGGAGGAGAGAGGGGCATCAGGGGGGGAGAGAGGGGGCATCAGGGGGGGGGAGAGGGGCATCGGGGGGGGGGCATCAGGGGAGGAGAGAGGGGCATCAGGGGAGGAGAGAGGGGCATCAGGGGGGGAGAGGGGCATCAGGGGAGGAGAGAGGGGCATCAGGGGGTGAGAGGGACATCAGGGGGGGAGAGGGACATCAGGGGGGGAGAGGGGCATCAGGGGAGGAGAGAGGGGCATCAGGGGGGGAGATAGGGGCATCAGGGGGGGAGAGAGGGCCATCAGGGGGGGGAGAGGGGCATCAGGGGAGGAGAGAGGGGCATCGGGGGGGGAGAGAGGGGCATCAGAGAGAGACACACAAATAATGTGATAATGTTTTTTCTGATTTGGTACCAAATGGTTAAAAGTCAGACTGCTAGAAATGACAATCTAGAAAAAAGGGGGAAAGTGTGACTTCCAGACAAATTCCTACATAATGAAGAACAAATGGCGCATTTATTTTTTATTCTGACCTAATTGGTTATTTTGTGTTTAATGGATTATCGAGGAAATCCGCAATTCCCATTCTGAGAGTCAAACCCAACGCTGAGGTCTCTCCCTTCTGATATTATTAAACTGCAGCTCCCATGACTCTCAGCCGGCCTGTTTCCTGCCGAAGAGCTCTAATTCATTAACAGCCAGGGATATTACGGGCGAGATCCCCCTGCGGGGACCGCTCCGCTCCGTTCGTCTCGAGTAAAATGCTCATCCCAAAAGTTTTTCTCCTTTCTGAAAATGTGCGATTCTGAGCTTGACTTAGTGGATCGAGCCCTCAGAAGTCCTGTTTTCAGACGCTGGGATTGAGGGAAATTTCCAAGGCTGGCGTCCAATCAGAGCGAGAGATGAAGGACGCGGTTTGGTGGATCCCCCGCCATCTGGGATCTGATGGAATCCAAATGTCCGGGAAATCTGGCTGTCGCTGGGCGGCTTTCACTTCATCTCGTGGCTTCTGAGAAAGGGAAGCGCATTCAACCGGCCGGTGCCACTTCTGCTGAGAGCAGGTTCCGTGTAGCTACACCGCGCACTCTCTTCCTCTTCTCACCTGGGGAAGGAAAGCCCCATCCCGCAGACGTTGCGTTCGCTCGCCTTTCTCTGCTAATTTCATAAAGTCCGTAGAGCCAACTTTTTAATAATTCAAAGGGAAACGGTGACATTCCCAGCTTTTAACAAAATTCAACTCATTATTAAAACTTTATGGGGGAAACATCAGGAATCCATTTCCCTCCCATCCAGGAGCGCCGCGGATTTCAGGAAACTTGCCAATATCTGGCATTATCCCCTAATTTCAGGACCCCCCCCCCAAAAAAAAACGACCTTTTAACGAGGTGATTGCTGTCCGCTGTCACATTGTATCGCGGCTGGAAGCTGCCGAGCCGGCGCTGTTACGTTGTATCTGTCGGTGAGGGGCGAGTAACACCGGATCGTGGCTCCCCCCCCCTCGGGTCCCGGGTCGGGGAATTCCACCGGCAACCAACTTAATAAAAGTCAAGCCACCGAATTCTGGCCACGCGGCAACCGTACGTTTAGGGAAAAGCAGAGATCTGAATATGGCCGACCTGGCATTATCTGATCAATTTTCAGCCCTGAGGTTCTCTCTCCCTTCCTCCTACCGACCGTTACAAAGGCTGCCCGAAGCAACCAACAACTTAACGGGGAGGAATAAGCATGCAGATCCTGAGAACAGGAAGCCACGTGGCTTGTGTTCCCAACGAGAGACTGGAAAGGTGCCCTTAGGTCAAGGAAGGCAAAATGGGCCGTAGGCACTGCTTCGACCTACTCCATGGCCATGCCGAGGATTCTTTTTTGGGAGGGGGGTATTTTACTTTTGGGAGTTCTTATTGGTTGAGATGATTAACAAAGAAAATCTCTTAAGAATAGCCAAATAATCTAAAAAAAAACCAAATTCCACTGGCTGTTTACTCAACATTCGCCGTTCTCCTCACCCTAACAAAATTAGCCGGGGTCTGAATCTGTACATCTGGGGGGGGGGGAATCGCGCCTCCCGGCGACTTAACCTGCGCTGCGATCTACAAACACCGCTGAAAGCCCAAACAGAATTCTGAGAACGTTGGAAGATGCTTAGGAGCGGAGATGCGACTTCCAAAAATAATAACCCCTGCAGGAAAGCAGATCCCCGCGCTCCGTATGATAATGCGCTCCGGCTTCTCTAACTCCGCTGGGTGTTCCTGTGGAGGTGGAGGAGACGCTCCGGGCGGCGGGACTCATGGCGTTCTCCACTCATTAAGTAATAACGTGAACTCGGAATTCTGCAGAATTATCTTTATCGTGAATAATTAACCTGAAGCTGCGGAACTTCGATGGAAGATGTCAGAGGGGGGTTGAGAAGTGGAGGGTAAGACCAGGCAGGGAGGTCCAGGAGCTCATCGAGGTTGACCTTTGTGGGACTCAGCAGGTCAGCTCCCCGCTCCGTCACACCGCTGTTAGTTATTGTTCTAGGCTGCTTGGACGTTACATGAAAGAGTGTTTTCCGACCTAAAACGGGAGAGTCTAAAAAATACAAAGTTTCTTTCATTGTCACAGAAAAGGATTCCGGAGAAGGATCCTCGGAACGAGTCTTCTGTCCGACCCGGAACGTTAAGGTCCTCTTACCTGTCACCTCGGAGGAACGTCCGTGTGGACAATGATTGCTTCTTCTGAATGACTGATTCCAAGCCGGTGATGGATCGGCTTCAGAAGGAATAGAATAATCCCCATCGAGTGGGGCGAGCAGGGCGAGCGGGGCGAGCGGGGCAAGTGGGGCGAGCGGGGCGAGCAGATAGATCTTTGAACCGGGGACTTGGTTTTCTTGATACATTTATTGCCCCAGTGAAAGGAGATATCTGCCCCCTAACGATACAAAGTCGCTTTATGGAGGAAACCTCATGAATCCATCGCTCTCCAAGTTCATTTCAATATCTCCGCCACCCAGAAGCCGCTGATTTCTGGAAACTTGCCAATATCAGGCATTATCCCCCATTTTCAGAACCTGAAGAATCTGAAAAATAGCCATTTAATGGGGAAAGAGGGGTTTTTTTTTACTGATGTTTTCTTCCAGAATTACCCCTGGAGCATCGATGCCTGATTTACTGCCTTTAAGCATCTTCTGGGTATTTCCACATTTTTACCCCATTGGGGGAGGGGTTGAGCTCCAATCCGTTGCATCCCTGGGTTTTGGGTTTTTTTTCTTTGCTTTTTTTCCTTTTTAATGGTTTGTTTGACATAACGGTATCTGCTTCCAGCTGCGCGGGGAGGGTCTTCTGCGATCCAGATGTGTCAACTCAGTGTGACCTCCTCTGATGAGAAGTCTCTGGCCGAATGCGGGGAATCTGCAGCTGGATGTCAGCTCTGCGGTCTAGACTCAAAACTGCCCGTTTAGTAAAACAAAAAGAAAAAAAAGATCATTTTTTCCACACTTTAATTGTTCAGAATGTGGCATCCGGTGTCTCCGGCCAATCAGCATTCAGCTTAGAACTCCTCGCCCGTTTGAATGACCTGATATATTTTTAATCAGGGATCTTTACAAAATGGCCGTCGTCTATATATTTTATATCAATATAAATCAATCGATAATATATTTTCATCGCGTGCACTTTTGCTCTCATTTTGGAGAGGGTCTTAAAATAATGTATGCACCCCTTCCTGCCCAAATAGAGGGTAATTAAATAAAAAGGGCTGCTTAACCCTGATGAGTAGAAGTCTATGGCCAATTCTCCTGCGCCTACGGTCCTGTACGGTGAGCAGCGCCGGCCATAGGGTCTCTCGCGCCCTTTGACTCCGGGACTCCTGGATGGACTTGATGGCTGACATAGGAAAGGACCTTGCGGTGATGCCCCCCGCCAGCTCAGACCACTAGGCAGCTGCCTGAATCACAGGGCCAGACCGGAGGCTGGGGGTAAATACATGACTTCTTTAGGGGGTTGCTGGTGGATATTATGGCTGATGATGATGATGATGACGATGATGATGATGATGATTGGGAAACCTAAAAGCCAAACCAAAGGACCCTGTGAAGAGCAAAAAAAAGTTACAAAATAAAGGAAAATCATTATAATTGCTCCAGCTGGAGGAGAGGAGGAATAACTGAACTTGGATTTGGTGTAAAAAAAGGCAAAAGCCAATCAGGAAATCCAAGTTTGATTCTCTTCGTCCAAAGGAAACAATCGCGTCTTCGCATCAGGGGGCCAGATGGATCGTAAAGGACGCTTTCACACCCGGTGCGGATTTTACACCCCTCTGGATATACATCGAGGGGGTATATGTACTAAATCCGAAAGCCAGGGGCATCCTTCATGCGTTAACCCCCTCATTCCCAAAGCACCACACTGATGCTGAATGGGTTAAAGAACACAAAGTGCGGTTTTAATGTGAAAAAAATTCCTGATAAGAATCCCTGTTTTTGAGCATTTGGATGGCTCTGATTCTTCTTGTGCCAGGTACCCGCTCGCTGCCAGCATGCCTGCCACCTAACTACAGTCGTTGGTCTCGTCTTAGATTCAGGAGCCGTATGTCTATCCCATGCATGTTTAATCCCCTCGCTGTATTACCCGCTACCACTTCTGCTGGGAGGCTGTTCCACTTATCTACCACCCTCTCAGTACGATGAACCTTTCTTGGGTTACATCTACTATTTAATTTGTCTGAATGTATGGCTTGTAATAATGCATAGATATTATTGATGAAATATGTTCTGGTTGTGGGTCTGTTGGTGAAACATTTGTTGAATAACGGAAGTATACTTTGTGGCAATCGACCTCTGACTGCTCGGCCCAATGGCTGCGAGGTTCTAGAGATCTCTACCTACGTAGCTATATCGCGATATAAGACATTCCTGACTCCTTGGAGGGGATCCCGTCCGTTCATGCGTGGCTCTTGTTAATATAAATGCGTAGTTAATTCGTTATCATTTATTCTTGTAGCCTGGTGGTACTCATGCCACGCACCCTAGTAACCGTCCCTCATACTCCGGTGAGTCCCCGCGCTGCCCACTTGCACGTCCCCTCATTTAAATCATAGGCAGGGTTCTGATTGGTCCCCGTGTCTCACCTGCCCAGGTTTGGATCTATTGGCCACTTGAAGCTTGCACTCGCCCGTCACCTTTGATGCCCCATTGGCTATAGACCGTGATAAGTGACCCGATTCGTATCCTGAATGTCTCCCCAAAAAACAAACCGCATTCATTGTGGCCTCATTATTTTGAGGGTTCGGTTCGCTGGGAATCACCCTTACTCCGGGGGCCAGAGTGGTTGCCCATCTGTAGCCGGCTCAGAGCGTGAAGAAGATGGCACCGCTGTGGGGGTCACGTAATAGACGTGCGTTGTGCCTCCTACGCCCTGCTCACCTGAAGCTTCTACCTGACAGACGAATAGAACTCCAGGGGTTAAATCCCCCCCATTATCCGCTAGCTGTAAACATTACAAGGTTGGGGGTCCCCAAAAACGCAGAGCCGCGGGCAGAATTCCAAGTAACGTCTCGTGATTCATTGCCCTTCTGCCCGTCTGTCTGCGCTCTCCTGAGTATCGCCTTTCACAGGTGAGGGCCGATTCACTCAAAAGGTGAGAAAGATAAGACGTGGAATTTTCGGGGCTTATTGTGTGTAATATGATCGGTTTCCGGTAACAGGAAGAATGCTCTTAACCCTTTCAGTAACAAACTGATCCAAAATAGTTTAGGTGACCGATGGGGGCCGTCGTGTAACTCCAGATAAGGAATCTGCCGGTTGGTTTGGTTTCTCTGCTCGGATCGCTCGTTCTGACGGAAACGGGGAAGTGGAATGGATGAGAGAGATAAGGAATGGAGTAAAGAGGGAAGGAGAAAGGAAAAGGAGAGAAGAAGTGAGAGTGGAGAGGGGAGAGTGGAATGGAGAATAGAGAAAGAAATACAGAAAATGGAATGGAGGAGAGGAAGTAGAAGAAAGTGGAAAAGAGGAGAGAGAAAGAGAGCGAAAAAAGAGAGCGCAGGATTTAGAGTGGAGTGGAGGAGAGAGAAGAACGTAGACCGGATAACGGAGAGTGACGGAAATAGAGGCTCACGTGGATCGCTTCGATGGCACTGAACATGTAAGGGGCAGGTGGCCGCCTCTCCGGCTCCCGAGGGGTTAATTATTACCGCGTTGTGGGGGCGCACACACCCTTTACGCCCTTTCACCGACTCCGTCCCTCTGATGCAGAGAAGAGGGGATTTTCGGAGAGCGCTGACCTTTGGCAGCTCTGAGTGGGATGTCTTGAGAACTGGAACAAAAATGCTATTTACGGCCGTCGGTCGGCGGATCCAGAAGCTCTGAACTTTAACAGCAAAAAAAAGGCTGGAAAATCTGCACAAGGCCTTTACTGCTCCAAGACGGGACAAAGGATTTGTTTATCTCGCCCCTCGGGGTATGAGTAACAGATTCCCAAAGCAAACAAAACAAAAAGGCCGACACATTTCTTTCCTCCTCTCCATTCATTTTGTTAATCTGCATGTTAGCGCCCGACGCGTTTCATGACCTGCTTGGTCTCAGGTGGACGTCCGTAGCGTAACGTAACAAACGCGGGATACGTGGCACACATCCAATGTATTCGCACTTCATCCGCATCCGATATCCTTCTCTCTCAATAATTATTTCCTTCCTTCGGTTTTTCTGAATGTAAAGAAAAATCCATTAGACGGCACTCAGTGTTTAGGTCGCCATTTTTATGAAACCTAAAAGAGCGCCAGCAGAGTCTGTAGTGCTGTCACATAGTAACATACATAGTAACATACATAGTAACATACATAGTAACACATAGTAATATAGTAACATACATAGTAACACATAGTAATATAGTAACATACATAGTAACACATAGTAATATAGTAACATACATAGTAACATACAAAGTAACATACATAGTAACATAGTAACATACATACCGTGTTTCCCCGATAGTAAGACACCCCCGATAGTAAGACGTATCGGGGGTTTCAGAGGGGTCGGCTAATATAAGCCGTACCCCGAAAGTAAGACATATGTCTTACTTTCGGGGAAACACGGGGGATTTGCCGGGTCCGCCACTCTAAGGGGCCGGGAAGTCCCCACCAAGGCCGGCCTTACGTGTCTGCGGCCGCACAGGATTTAAATTAAAACATCGGGGTTTTTTTTTAACTTTATTTAACATCCTCCATGTTAAATAAAGTTTTTTTAACTTTATTTAACATGGAGGATGTTAAATAAAGTTGAAAAAAAACCCCGATGTTTTTATTTAAACCCTGTGCGGCCGCAGACCCCTAAGGCCGGCCCCTTAGAGCAGGGCCGACCTTTGGGGTGTGCGACCGCACAGGGCGCCACACTCCAGGGGGTGCCAACCTGCGGCACCCGGCACCCCTCCAGAGACGGACAGTAATGTCCGCCGCTGGAGGAGCAGGCTCGCAAGGGAGCGGTATCGGAGGTCTTTAACAGACCTCCGGCTCCCTTGAGTGATTTTAAGCCGGGTTCAACCCGGCTTAAGATCACTCAAGGGAGCCGGAGGTCTGTTAAAGACCTCCGATACCGCTCCCTTGTGATCCCCGCGGCAACAGCTGTTGTGCGCCGGGGTTTCTTGTCAGATCCCGGCGCACAACACTGAAGCCGCGCCCACCGCTGTCCGTGCCCTCTGAACCAGGAAGAAGACAGAACTGAAGAAGAGGAGCGAAGAGGAGGAAAAGAAGCTGAAAGAAGAAAGGAAAGGTAGGAAAGAATTAAGTGAGAGTGGATTGGTGTATATGTGTGTGTGGATTGGTGTATGTGTGGATTGGTATATATGTGTGTGGATTGGTGTATATATGTGTGGATTGGTGTATATGTGTGTGGATTGGTGTATATATGTGTGGATTGGTGTATATGTGTGTGGATTGGTGTATATATGTGTGGATTGGTGTATATGTGTGTGGATTGGTGTATATGCGTGTGGATTGGTGTATATGCGTGTGGATTGGTGTATATGTGTGGATTGGTATATGTGTGTGGATTGGTATATGTGTGTGGATTGGTGTATATGTGTGTGTGGATTGGTGTATGTGTGTGTGGATTGGTGTATATGTGTGTGTGGATTGGTGTATGTGTGTGTGGATTGGTGTATATGTGTGTGGATTGGTGTATATGTGTGTGTGGATTGGTGTATGTGTGTGTGGATTGGTGTATATGTGTGTGTGGATTGGTGTATGTGTGTGTGGATTGGTATATGTGTGTGGATTAGTGTATATGTGTGTGGATTGGTATATGTGTGTGGATTAGTGTATATGTGTGTGGATTTGTGTATATGTGTGTGGATTGGTATATGTGTGTGGATTAGTGTATATGTGTGTGTGGATTGGTGTATGTGTGTGTGGATTGGTGTATATGTGTGTGTGGATTGGTGTATATGTGTGTGGATTGGTATACGTGTGGATTGGTAGGTGTGTGGATTGGTAAGTGTGTGAGAGTGATGGGTGTTATGCTGTACCATTTCCAATGTCTTTTTCATGATCTAATTATGCTCTAAAAGTACATCATAACTCCCATCACTCTCAATTTTTTCCCAATATAAGACATACCCCGAAAGTAAGACATAGTGGGGCTTTTAGGGATAAAAAGAAAGTAAGACACTGTCTTACTTTCGGGGAAACACGGTAGTAACACATAGTAATATACATAGTAACATAGTAACATACATAGTAACACATAGTAATATAGTAACATACATAGTAACATACAAAGTAACATACATAGTAACATAGTAACATACATAGTAACATACATAGTAACATCATAGTAATACATAGTAACATACATAGTAACATACATAGTAACATAGTAACATACATAGTAACATAGTAACATACATAGTAACATACATAGTAACATACATAGTAACATAGTAACATACATAGTAACATAGTAACATACATAGTAACATACATAGTAACATAGTAACATACATAGTAACACATAGTAATATAGTAACATTATTATTATTATTATTGTTTATTGTTTTCTATAGCACCATCAAATTCCATAGCGTTGTACAAAGGGTAATATAGTAACATATATAGTAATATAGTAATATAGTAACATATTAACATACATAGTGATTTAGGCTGGGCTTGGGAGCTTACAATCTATTAGACCTTTTATAAAATAAAATAATCCATTTATCATCAGTCATTTCTGTAGCTTGTAAACTGGGCACTCGGGGCAAACGCCGTTAGTCTTATCCAGCGGTCGGCTGCGCATCAATTATTAGGCGGCCGCTGGCCTTAAAGCGACAGAGGAGCCTCTTTTAATCACGACACCCCCCCCCCCCCGTCCGGCCCTGTATATGGTTTATGCATCAAGGACAATTCCAGAGCTGAGAGAATCAGCAGGAACGTTCCATTCGTTTCTATGGCAACAGCACCACTTTTTACCACCTTGTGGTCTCCCGCCATATTTACAGCCAAGCAGGGGCAGCCATGGCCAGGGTACCCGGCTGGGCTGCGATGGATCCCGGCTGGGCTTTTTGTCTGATCTTTGTCTTTTTTCTCCCCAGCCCTGGAACGGCTGCTCACCGAGCTGGAAGATTTCCTGAACGTTCTGGACAAAGAAAGCCTCAGCAGCTCCGCCGTCCTGAAGAAATCCATCTTAACCGAAATCCTCCAGGTTTACATGAAAAGTAACAGCGGTGAGCGGAGCGGCTTCTATCACCTACTCTAACACTAGAGGGGCAGAGGCTGACATGGAACGGAAGGAAGTTTTACTTTACTGAGAGGGGGGTAGATAAATGGAACAGCCTCCCAGCAGAGGTGGTAGAGGGTAATACAGTGAGGGGATTAAACATGCATGGGACAGACATACGGCTCCTGAATCTAAGACGAGGCCAACGACTGATTAAGGTTTGAGTCTTTACAGCAGGAGAAATGGGGGGACGAGACGGGGGCCGCCGGGGGCCGATCTGCCGGGAAGGTCTGGGTGACAGAGGCAGGGACTGAACACTTTGTTTTATGACTGCAGGGTGCGACGAGGAATATATCTACATGAATAAGGTGGTTGTTTCAGACAAGAAAGACGAGCAAACAAAACCCGAAAGAGGTGCGTTTCCCCGGTAACCGGTAATGACGGGCGGTCCGAGAGCCTGAGAAATTCGGGTTTTTTTTTGTTTTTTAATAAAAATGTGAATTTTCAGTAACGTGGCTGTGAGGGCTGTGATGCGAACTCTTTTATGATATAGAATATGCCTGAAAAAGGAACCCAAAAGCTTGCAATCTATTATACTTCAGGTGGCCAATAAAGGTATCTTTAACCCAATTCATTATTTAATTATAAGTTCCCTTTAATGTCGGTTTCTTTTGTTTTTTGTATTTCTATCAGAACGATTTATCTGTTTTATTTGTTTTTTGAAGACGACGTCGTGGATCATCCCACCACAGAGACGCTGACCAATGGGACGCCAGCGCACCACGGCGCCGCTCCACAGAAAAGCCTGCCGGACCTCCCGCCGCCAAAAACCGTAAGGCGCGGGGAAATTAGCCCAAAAAACGTCATTTTACTATTTATTTCCATAAAGGACATTTATTAATTTATTTAGAAAATATGTATTTTAATATCGGGGATTTTGGTAAATAGATCTGCCATAAAATATCACATTTAATTAATACGTGAATTATTATTATTATTATTTTTATCAAGCGCCAGTGAGCTCCGCAGCTGTTACAATTGAACTCTGGCCCTAGGAGCTTACAATCTACAGCAGTAAACGTAATTCTGCTCTAACCTGCGGTCCTCTTCTTAGCCGACGTAGAAACCTCCGGTTCCGTGGGATTTTTTTGACACGAGGAAGTTGTTTTTTGGTGATTTATGTGAAATACGACTTCCCGTTTTTGGTTTGCGGCGCACGCTGACAGTAAATTGCGATTTTTGTTTTTCTTAAAAAAAATTGGCTGCAAAAAAACCCAAATTTATTTTTTAGTTGAATTTTTGAGGAACAAATAAAAATGATAATATAAATGTGCTATATAATTTTTTTCTTTAAAAAAGTACATTTCTATCAAACTGTTTTATGAAAAAGCGAGGAAACTACAACTCCCATGATCCTCAGCCAGACGCTGGGAACCGTAGTCCGTAATGGTTGGAATATCACGTTATGATAAAAAAAAGGGTCTGGATTTCTATCCAGTTGCAGGTTTTTTCTCTGATGTTTCCGGTTTGGTCGTTTTGGTCATTTTGGTCATTTTAGTCGTTTTAGTCGTTTTGGTTGTTTTGGCCGTTTTGGCCGTTTTGTTTTTTTTTGGTCAGTTTGGTTGTTTTGGTCGTTTTAGTCGTTTTGGTCATTTTGGTCCTTTTGATCGTTTTGGTCATTTTGGTCGTTTTGGTCGTTTCCGGTTATAGGAGACGTCGGGCCGGAGTTTTCCGCTCGGGGTTTGGGGTCGTTTTCTATTTTAAAGTTTCCTAAATGAAATGGAATGTTTGTTTCCGGCCGTTGTAATTAACGATGTTTGTAATCAGAAGACGGGAAGAAAATACGATTATTTAATGAAGCAAATAAACGATTGGTGTTCGGGAGAAATTCCCTGTAAATTCCAGTATTTTAGTTAAAAGTCAGAAATCCCTAAATAATTAAACACAGGATTTACACCGATCCGCTGGTCTCCGTTATCACATGGGGGGGGGGCATTTAAATACATAAAGGGGTTTAACAAAGGACAGGACGGAAGTTTATTTCAAAGGAGGAGAGAAGTTACAATAAGAGGGTGGTGGATAAGTGGAACAGCCTCCCAGCAGAGGTGGTAGAGGATAATACAGTGAGGGTATTAAACATGCGTGGGATAGACATACGGCTCCTGAATCTAAGACGAGACCAACGACTGATTACGGTTTGAGTCGTTACAGCAGGAGAAACGGCGACTAGACGGGGGCCGACAGGGGCCAGTTTGTCGGTAGATTTTATGGTTCTGTTACATTGTAATCGGCAGAACACAGCTGCCCCCCCCGGGCCCCGGAGTAGTAAATGGTTCTGAACGGGATTTGGGGATTTCTGGCTTTCGTTAATTTTTGGGAAATGGTTGTAATTTTTCTCGTTTTCTCGTTAATCTTTTATTATAATTTATTCCAGAAGGATATGAATTTCCGCCTCTGTGTATCTGCTGACCGGGGACGGCGGATTCTGTGACCGTCTTTTTACGGCCTCCCCGTAGTGAAAGGTTTTGGTTTTTTGTTAGTAAAGTTAGTAAGATTTTCCTGCATTAAATCCATGAGGAAAGTGATCGGCTTCTCAGTAACCATGGCGATGATCCGGCAGGAGACTTGGGCTCCAGAACAAGAGGCCGGAATCCAACGCGAGAGGGTCAGACGCTGAGATGGAATGGAAGTTTTACCTCCCATACGTGTTTAATCCCCTCACTGTATTACTCTCTACCACTTCTGCTGGGAGGCTGTTCCACTTATCTACCACCCTATCAGTAAAGTAGAACTTCCTTCCATTCCATCTCAGTTTCTGACCCCCTAGTGTTAGATTCGGGTCTCTTGTTGTAACTTTTCTCCCCCTTTATGTATTTAGATGCCCCCCCAGGCCGGACATATCGAGCCGCAGACCCCCGACTCACATTCGCCACACTCCTTATTGTTTAAAGTCTGCAGTGATTTCGCTCCCCTGAGAAAGAAGCACCTAAAATCTCTCATTTTGTGTAAAATACCGTAATACCCCCAGCCCCCCCCCCCCCCGCTGATTTGTGCGCAGGCTCCGGCCGCGCAGGCACGAGGCGTGGGAAAAGGCCGCTTCTCCTCTCCTGTTTTCTTCCATGGAATGTGCGGATCGGAGACGGGCATTTCCTGCCACCCCCGTTAACCCCTTGTGGTGATTCGGCAGCTGGAGTGCTGGGGGGTATTGATTAACCCTTAGACTGACAGCCTGAACAGAAAACATTTAACTCTTTCATTACACTGAAAGGTCACCTGATGAGTGATATATTACCCCCCACACTTTCTGTACCCCCCAACCATTCTCCACATCCCCTGTGAATAAAAATAAAATACCCCCCACCCCTCTCCACTTACTTTTGCTGGAAGAAGGTGGGGGTCATCCCTGGGGGTCTAGCAGGAGGAAGCGGCGCATGGACTACAGGTGACCCACGCTTTGTGAAGGAGTTCTGGTTTCTATCGGGTTCATCAAAGAGATCAGCAAAGACCTTTCCTGACTTATCGTGTTAATCGGGGAGATCAAATAGGTGGATCAGCCTCCCAGCAGAGGTGGTAGAGGGTAATACAGTGAGGGTATTAAACATACATGGGATAGACATCCGGCTCCTGAATCTAAGACGAGACCGACGACTGATTAAGGTTTGAGTCTTTACAGCAGAAAAGACAGCGATTAGACGGGGGCCGCCGGGGGCCAATCTGCTGGCAGGTTCGGGGTTTCTAGGTTAATAAATATCTATATTTTTGTTAAAAGCCGCGATGACTCTAATTCCCATTTCATGGATCTTGTAGCGCAGCTCCTGGGTAACGATGTATCCAGATAAATTAAGAGATTAGTCCCCAAAATCCCCCTCCCCCTGGAGACACTCAGCAGGGGGGGTCTCCAAACCGCGGCCCTCCAGCTGCTGCAGGACTACATCTCCCAAGATCCTCTGCCAGTCTCTGAGCTGAGAGAGCGTTATGGGAGATGTAGTCCTGCAACAGCTGGAGGGCCGCGGTTTGGAGACCCCCTGCAGGGGGCTCGGTTCCAGCTGCACCCGACTCCCCTGCTCCTCTGCCCCTATTCCCGGTTTCTTTGCGCTTGGCGACGTCCGATAGGCCGTGAAATCAGAAGCATTCGCGGAATGACAGAAATCAGCCCAAAAGCAGCGTGGGAAGGAATAACAAAAAGCAAGCGGGGTCCAAACGTCCGGGGTCACGGCCTGGGGGGGGTCCTCGTGTGATGTGGGGATGATAGGAATCAGAGTTTGTAACCAGTCTTAGAGTCTGGGGGTGAAGGGGCAGATTCTGGGAGTCCGGAGCGACCCCTCCATATCCTCCTCTGATTTAATGATATCTGAGCGTCCCGATTGGTGCTTCTCTCCCTGCTTTATCACAGCTGGAATCCCTGCTTTAACACAGGTTGCTGTTTGTATATATGAAGGGCTTCACAAGTCATGGTGGGGCATTTGGGGCGTCTCAGGGGTAATAATCAGCTTCATGAAGGCAAGAAATATTGCCACTTAGTGATCCATTTGGCTACCGGGAATCAGCTACAGAGGGACTTTAAATAAAAGACAGCTGACAGGGAGGAGGGAGGTAAATGGGAGGTTCTGTGTTCAACGGGGCAACCCCCCCACACCGGGCACCCCCCCCCCGGACTATAAAAACCCAGAAACCTAGAATCTGCCGACAGATCAGAGCCCAACCCTTAATCAGTCGTTGGTCTCGTCTTAGATTCAGGAGCCGTATGTCTATCCCATGCATGTTTAATACCCGCACTGTATTACCCTCTACCACTTCTGCTGGGAGGCTGTTCCACTTATCTACCACCCTCTCAGTAAAGAGCATTTGTGGGTAACTTCACTTAGTTTTGGCCTCAGCTATGACTTCGTTTGCCTCCCAGGCCCTTTTCGACAGAATAAGTTTCCATAATAATAAAGCCCGCGCGTTCCCGCCCCCCCCCCCCGTGTTCCTCCGCGGACGCGTCGGGGGGCGAATGCCGAAGCCTCTGCGTTTCCTCCCACGCGTGATAAAGGAATGCGCGTCCGCGAAAAAAAATAGTGAAATATTGACAAACAAACCACGGAAAACGATGATTTCTGCAACTTTAAAATTTCCTGGATGAGACAAAAAAAACTCCCGGGGAGGAAGAATTCCAGTCGATTCCCGGAGTTATTATTATTATTATTATTTTTTTACATAATTCCTATTTTTTCAGGTTTACGCAGCTGCAAATGTTGAAGCCGGTAGCGGATTTTGGTAAATTTTGGGCTGATATTTGGGAAATGGGTTGTGATATTCCCTCCCAGCAGTTGATGTTTTTTTCGGGATATTTCTATGGGAAAAATCTTGCGTTTTGCTTATTTTGGCCCCGGCGAGGCTGTCCCCGGGGGGCGGGGGGGGGCGGTCACATGTCCAGCGCATCGGACATGTGACGCGTCCATCATTAAAGTAACACAGGAGAAAGTCGAACCGATTTCCTCAAAGCTCCAAATTGGTCGATAAGTTATGGTTATGTTTGGGGAGGAATAACAGTAAAGTACATTATATCTAAGCCTTTTATCGTCTAGTGATCTTGCCTCCCTTCTCAGTAGGATTAGTAACACAGATTTATGTCGTTTTGCTTTCGCTTACATTTTTCATGTTTAATGGAGGACGGGAGAAGCTTTTATTCTGATTGATTTCAGCTTCTGATGTTTCACAGAATGCAGGAGGATGAATCCCCTAAACTCCCCGCAAACTCAGGGTCATATTACACGCCAACATCTCCAAGCAAAAAATATTTCTACACAGCGGGGTCATGGGGTGGGTGGGTGGGGGGGGGGGGCTGGGGGTGTCCCGGGGGGGCTGGGGGGGTAGACAGGAAAATGCAAGTTTTTTAATTGATGCTTTCCCAGTTTAACTGTATATTGTAATTAAATCAGAAGTCCCAAAAATCTTTTTCTCCTTGAGTAATAACCGTGACCCCCCAAGCGCTGTATACAGTAATATAACCCCCAGCGCTGTATACAGTAATATAACCCCCAGCACTGTATACAGTAATATAACCCCCAGCTCTGTATACAGTAATATAACCCCCGGCACTGTATACAGTAATATAACCCCCAGCGCTGTATACAGTAATATAACCCCCCGCGCTGTATACAGTAATATAACCCCCCAGCGCTGTATACAGTAATATAACCCCCAGTGCTGTACAGTAATATAACCTCCAGCGCTGTATACAGTAATATAACCCCCAGCGCTGTATACAGTAATATAACCCCTGCGCTGTATACAGTAATATAACCCCCCAGCGCTGTATACAGTAATATAACCCCCAGCGCTGTATACAGTAATATAACCCCTGCGCTGTATACAGTAATATAACCCCCAGCGCTGTATACAGTAATATAACCCCCAGCGCTGTATACAGTAATATAACCCCCCAGCGCTGTATACAGTAATATAACCCCCAGCGCTGTATACAGTAATATAACCCCCTGCACTGTATACAGTAATATAACCCCCAGTGCTGTACAGTAATATAACCTCCAGCGCTGTATACAGTAATAACCCCCAGCACTGTATACAGTAATATAACCCCCAGCGCTGTATACAGTAATATAACCCCTGCGCTGTATACAGTAATATAACCCCCAGCGCTGTATACAGTAATATAACCCCCAGCGCTGTATACAGTAATATAACCCCCAGCGCTGTATACAGTAATATAACCCCCCAGCGCTGTATACAGTAATATAACCCCCAGCGCTGTATACAGTAATATAACCCCCAGCACTGTATACAGTAATATAACCCCCAGCGCTGTATACAGTAATATAACCCCCAGCGCTGTATACAGTAATAACCCCCCAGCACTGTATACAGTAATATAACCCCCCAGCGCTGTATACAGTAATATAACCCCCAGCGCTGTATACAGTAATATAACCCCCAGCGCTGTATACAGTAATATAACCCCCAGCGCTGTATACAGTAATATAACCCCTGCGCTGTATACAGTAATATAACCCCCAGCGCTGTATACAGTAATATAACCCCCCAGCGCTGTATACAGTAATATAACCCCCAGCGCTGTATACAGTAATATAACCCCCTGCACTGTATACAGTAATATAACCCCCAGTGCTGTACAGTAATATAACCTCCAGCGCTGTATACAGTAATATAACCCCCAGCGCTGTATACAGTAATATAACCCCCAGCGCTGTATACAGTAATATAACCCCTGCGCTGTATACAGTAATATAACCCCCAGCGCTGTATACAGTAATATAACCCCCAGCGCTGTATACAGTAATATAACCCCCAGCGCTGTATACAGTAATATAACCCCCCAGCGCTGTATACAGTAATATAACCCCCCAGCGCTGTATACAGTAATATAACCCCCAGTGCTGTACAGTAATATAACCTCCAGCGCTGTATACAGTAATATAACCCCCAGCGCTGTATACAGTAATATAACCCCCCAGCGCTGTATACAGTAATATAACCCCCAGCGCTGTATACAGTAATATAACCCCTGCGCTGTATACAGTAATATAAACCCCCAGCGCTGTATACAGTAATATAACCCCCAGCACTGTATACAGTAATATAACCCCCAGCGCTGTATACAGTAATATAACCCCCAGCGCTGTATACAGTAATATAACCCCCAGTGCTGTATACAGTAATATAACCCCCAGCGCTGTATACAGTAATATAACCCCCCAGCGCTGTATACAGTAATATAACCCCCAGCGCTGTATACAGTAATATAACCCCTGCGCTGTATACAGTAATATAAACCCCCAGCGCTGTATACAGTAATATAACCCCCAGCGCTGTATACAGTAATATAACCCCCCCAGCACTGTATACAGTAATATAAACCCCCAGCACTGTATACAGTAATATAACCCCCAGCGCTGTATACAGTAATATAACCCCCAGCACTGTATACAGTAATATAACCCCCAGCGCTGTATACAGTAATATAACCCCCAGCGCTGTATACAGTAATATAACCCCCCAGCGCTGTATACAGTAATATAACCCCCAGCGCTGTATACAGTAATATAACCCCCCAGCACTGTATACAGTAATATAACCCCCAGCGATGTATACAGTAATATAACCCCCAGCGCTGTATAGAGTAATATAACCCCCCAGCGCTGTATACAGTAATATAACCCCCCAGCGCTGTATACAGTAATATAACCCCCAGTGCTGTACAGTAATATAACCCCAGCACTGTATACAGTAATATAACCCCCAGCACTGTATACAATAATATAACCCCCAGCGCTGTATACAGTAATATAACCCCAGCGCTGTATACAGTAATATAACCCCCCAGCGCTGTATACAGTAATATAACCCCCCAGCGCTGTATACAGTAATATAACCCCCAGTGCTGTATACAGTAATATAACCCCCAGCACTGTATACAGTAATATAACCCCCCAGCGCTGTATACAGTAATATAACCCCCAGTGCTATACAGTAATAACCTCCCAGTGATACTGAGCTGATGCTTTATGGCAATGATAATCAAGTCCGTTGCTCCATAGACTTTCATAAGTCAGAGAATCTGACTGGGTGATTAAGACTGAGCCATTCTATTGTTCCCCACAGGCAGTATGATAAGGAGTCGGGGGGGGTTGTCTAGTAGATTGGGGCTCGGATAACAAAGCGAGAATCATAGAAATGGCTAATATGCAGACACCCCTCTTTCCTCCCCTGATGCCCCTCTTTCCTCCCCTGATGCCCCTCTTTTCTAGGAGGTGAGAATGTTTGCTGGGTATGAGGGGATCGCAGGGTTTTACAGCCCTAAAAGCCCCGATAATGTGTATAGAAACATATGATGCAGATTCTGCATTAAGCTAATTCTAGTGGGCGCTGCCACTGAGAGATCCGTACAGAAGTTAATTGTAAGCTCTGCGGCCCAGGGCCTCCCAGGTCACATGTCGCTCGATTCCCTTTCCCATTTGTTTGACCTTCCTGCAGTTCTCCTGCGTCTGGGGAGAGTTCAGTGAAAGCTTAGCTGGGATTTCCCGGGGATTGGATTCACTTCAAAGAATCGCCTCCCGCGTTTCCCGTCTGACTTTCCGAAGAACTTCCTTTTGGTTTTACTGAATTTGCTGCTTTATTCTTCAAAGACATAAAACGGGACTGGAAATGAAACGAGACGCCGCAATCTAAACCAGGGATTCAGAGGTTTACGTGTGATGTAAGGTAGTTTTTATTCACTTTACTGAGTGGTAGATAAGTGGAACAGCCCCCCAGCAGAGGTGGTAGAGGATAATACAGCGAGGGTATTAAACATGCATGGGATAGACATACGGCTCCTGAATCTAAGACGAGACCAATGACTGATTAAGGTTTGGGCTCTGATCTTTTTTTTTTTATAGCTTTTTGCCCCTGAACCTAGTTTTTTACCCCGGGGGGGGGTCCCTGTCCAACACAAAACCTCCCATTTACCTCCCTCCTCCCCGTCAGCTGTCTTTTAAAGTCCCTCTGTAGCTGTTTTCCGTTAGCCAAATGTATCACTAAGTGGAAATGTTTTTTGCCGTCATGAAGCTGATTATTACCCCTGAGACGCCCCAACTGCCCCACCGTGACTTGTGAAGTGTTTCATATACACAAACAGCAATGCCCTCTTCTGGCAAGAAGTCACCTGTGTTCAAGCAGGGATTCCAGCTGTGATAAAGCAGGGAGAAAGCACCAATCGGGATGCTCAGATATCATTAAATACACACCTTTTACTGTTCTGCTCCTGTCAGATATGACCCGGTAACATATTATATTATAATATTGTATATTGTGTGTATTATTGTGTAACCGGCCCAGAGACTGAATGTGGAATCCGGCCTTCAAAGGAACGATCAGGTAACCCGGCTGGGGCTCTTAATCAGCAGCACAGCCCTGTCTGCCCCGCCGGCCCCCGCACTACAGGGGGGGATAACACAGGTGGGGGAACCCATCGTATCCCTTAATCCCCTCACCTGATACATCCCCTGTATACTGATGGGATTTGTGGTGGGATGTGAGTGATGGGGGTTGGGTTCGGTGCTCATTGAATTGAGATTATATATAAAGTTCTGTGTGTTTGTAAATAAAGTTCTTGTTTTACTGTGAATGGTGGTCTGACTGATCCGTGGATAGCAGGAGCTCCGTATGAGGGACTGACTGGTGATTCCTCAGCCCTCAAACAGGGGGTCCCAGCCTTGGGTACGGAGACCCTGTAACATGGGGGGGGGGGTGAAGTAACGCCTCTAATTGTGTTTCTTTGCAGGTTCCGGAAAAGTCCCCCGTTTGTCAGAATAAAGCGGACTCGGCGGAGGGTTACTATGAAGAGGCCGAGCCGTACGATGCCTCCGTTATGGGTACGCCGTTTTCTTTTATATATATGTGATTTTTTTTCTTTTTGGGTCCTCGCACTCCTCACATTTTTTCAGTCACGAGCTCTATGGAGACCCTAATGATTATTATTAATTGTTTTATATAGCGCCATCAAATTCCGTAGCGCTGTACAATGGGTAGACAGGACATAGCAAGTAGTATGTAACATAACCAATTGACTTACAGACACAACAGGTGAGGAGGGCCCTGATCCAATGAGCTTACAGTCTAGAGGACTGAGAAGGAGAGAGCAGAGAGCTGGGGTCAGAGAGATTACTGGGGGGGTCAGAGAGATTACTGGGGGGTCAGAGATATTCCAGTATATTCTGTGTCTATGTAGAGCGTGAACGGGTATCGGAACATTGCAAAGCCAATGTACAGATCAAGAATCATTTTAATAATTTTTCTCGCCCCTTATCTATAATTTATCATTTATCATTTATTATATATTATATATATATTATTTATGATATTATTATTAATATTATTATGAATTGATTTATATGGCACCACCATATTCCACGGCGCTGTACGATGGCTAAGACATAATAAGTAGCCCATCACACATCCTGTGGGCTCGATAGCCCAGGTCTGACGCCTCTGCCGAGCTCCGCATCGCTCTGTGATCAGCAGCGCTGGGGATCAATGTGAAGACGGGGGGGGGGGGAATTAAAAAAGAATAATTAAACCGACTGCAGTGATCAATGACATCATAAGGGGTACTGTCCAGTTCCTAGATAGACCCCTGATGTCTTTAAAGACAAAAATAAAAAAAGTGTAAAAAGTAAATAATGATAGTAATAATAATAATAATAATAATACATTATAAAAAGAAATTAAGAACATGTTAAAACATTTAAAATAATTCAAAAATGTGCACATTTCTTGTTTTTTTGCTTCCAATTCAAAGTTAAGAAATAATAAGTAAGGGAGCATAAAATAAAAAAACCTATCCATGCGAGGTATTATTTTGCCAGATGCTGTTAAATAAAGTGTTTTTTTTTATCAGTGGGACCTAATTTGTTAAGGAAAAGGGCAAAAAAAAAATGTTTTGTGATATTTTTTTATGCTTTTTTTAAATTCATGCTAAATTCATGCAGACTATACAAGAAAATGGTATAAAAAACTATATATATATATATATACGGTATATATATATATATATATATATATGTATGTGTGTGTGTATATATATATATATATTTAAATTTTGGGGGGCATTATACGTAGAAAAAACAAGCTAAGGCTGTCAAAAGTGGAGTAAAACTTTGTTTCACAAAGGGGTTAATTAACGTTTTCTTTGCTATTATGATAAATTAATTTATGAATTCAGAACGTGATTTAATTCATGACCAAAAAATCTGATATAAAAAGCAGATAAATATTACGAGGTTTGGGATTTTTTTTTTATTACAAACAAGTCATTATGTATTTTTCCCCTAATTCTGACCTCGCATGTTAGCCGGATGTGGGGTCGCCGCCTTTTTAAGAAAACACAAGATGTGCCGATAACGAGAGGTTTATTTTTGTGTAGAGACGCTCGGGACGAGTCAAAGGTGTCATTACTTTTAGCTATAAATAACCGTTACGTGGTTTCCGGGGTATTAACAAGAAATAACTGACTGGGAGAAACGAGTCGGACCCTCGCTGGGGCGTCTGAAGTCCCCGGAGATCTAAATAAAAGTCATTTTATTCACCCAATCACAATATCCGATAATTTGGAATATCTCCATCTCAACATTCCAAATGGCCAAAGAAGGGGGGCACATGTTTAAGGGGGAAGGGCAACAAAGGGGGTAAAAAGAGGGGCAAGGCAGGGAAGAGGGGCATGACGAAGAAAGAGGGGCACCGAGGAAGAAAGAGGGGGAAGAAAGAGGGTCACCCAGATTTTTCCAACTGTTCCCACAAATATCTTTGAAGGAGGAAGCAGTTTGAAGCTGGATGAACATGCTGGATGTGGGTGTAAGAAGTAGGATTGGGGATAAAAAGGGAGTTGAAGGATTCCGCAGCACCGGATTAGGGGTGACTTAGTGACCCGGGCACTTTAAGGCCAGCGGGCGATAAATAACGTCGCCGGACGTTGAGTTTTTATACCCTTGCGGCGTGCGGCTGTGAGTATCCGGCCAGACACAGTCCACCCCGGGGCACCAGATCGGGTGAGTTTGGGCATAACTGGGGGATGCACCACTTCTCCGGGTCGCAGGGGCGGGATCCTGACACGCCCCACTCCCCGCCCATTTCCCCTTAACTCGCTTATTCCAGCATCCTGCCCCAAAATTCCTGAAAATACTCTCAAACCCTGAATAAAGAACAGCCCCCCGCCGTGTTATTTTGTATCTGCAACGCATTATTCCCGCGGGGGGGGGGGTTCTCCTTCATTCACAACATTAATTTTTAACCCTTCCATAGAAAACATTCCTGGTTTTCTTGTTTCTTATATCCTTCTCTGTCTCTCCTCGCGCATGCAGGCAGCTTTCCTGGCAACCAATTCTTCTTTTCTGACGGAGACATTTATGAGACGATCACCACGGGTACCGCATTCACGCCACCTTTACCGCCTTGTGCATTTTGCCGTGCATTAACTCCTTAGCTGCCAAAGTGGGCCAGTCACCCCAGAAAAAAAAAACCAAAAAAAAACCCACCAAAATATTATATGAATTAGAAGAGCGTAAGACGTGTCCTCTATGCCGCTTTTGAATTTTCCAAGATATTTCTATTTAGGAAATTTCAACACAACCTGAAAATGGAACAAAAATAATAATAAATAAATAAAAATAAATATCTGAAATATGTCTCTCAAATGTTAAAAAACGAGATTTTTTTCATATTCTATACGGTGACCGGTGCACGTTGTATGATCTGTCCACCCGCTGCATGGCATTTATGATTGCACAGTCGCATTACAACTCCCATTTCTCTTAGCCAGACTACTTAGAAATCTCGCACGCTCCTCTACATGAAACGTAGCAGATTATTTTGCTTTTGTTCCTTGGCTTTTATCTTTATTTTTTTGAGTGTCTAGCAGGCTGAGCGAATAAAATAATCTTTTTGTGTTGAGGCCGTGAGCCGCTGTATCTTGCGTGAAATCCGTGACTTTCCTGGAATTTACTGAAAAAATTCATGCATAAAGCTCCCTTTTCCCCCTTTTTTTTTGGAATACTATTAATGAAATACATATTATACTGAAGTACAAAATGACCGTTTATGTACCGTTTATCTGAAGTGTGCGTATTATACACAAGTGTTTTGATTATTATGACATTTAAGGGTAAGTGCCTGGGGGGTGGGGGGCGCATGCGTTATAATCCTGCCGATAAAAGAAGCTGCTCTCTGTGATTTGCGGTTTTATTATACTTTTTTACAATGATAAAAAGAAAGATTAACTCTTCCTCCCCCACCATACACCTAATTATACTAAAATTTTATCTACATTTCCATTGATGAAAAGAGAGAGAATCACAAAATGTTATAATTATGTAAAAAAAAAAACCAAATTATAAAAACACTCAGCAGCCTCTCGATCCTAAATATTACTAAAATATCATAATAGGAAGATTTAATTCTTATCATTCATTCTTATCATTCATTCTTATCATTCATTCTTATCATTCATTCTTATCATTCATTCTTATTCTAATCCGAGGGGAAATCTGATTGGCTTTTGGAGTCAAGAAGGATTTTTTTTCCTTAAGTGGCAAAACTAGGAAAATGGTTAAATTGGGGTTTATTTTAGGCTTCTTTTGGGTCAAAAGCAGGAAGGATCAGTAGACGGGTAGAATTTTGGGGACTTGTTACTATGTATTTCCGAGCCCATGGGACACAATTCTGCCCTTTCTTCTAGTTAATGATTCTCAGTTCTTACGAGCCCCTTGGCCACAGCGGGCACGAGCCCAAATACTGCCGAGTGCCCATTTTTGCTGCTCTGACCACTTAAGGTGGTCCCCGTCACCCCCTTATAACGTCACTCATAAAACTGATATGTATTCTTATTGATACAATGACACCGAATGGAAAAGAGACCCAAGAGCTTCTTTTTAGCCAACTACATCGTTCGTTTATTCTGATATACGACAGTCTTGTTTTTTTTCCCCATTTCCAAGTATGACGTTGAGTGTCGTGTATAAAAAAGGGATTAAACGTGAGGCGGTAACCGCGGCAACCCCGGCTATCACACAGATAAGCGCTTTTTCCAAGCTGCTGTTTTCGATATCACAGGAAAGAGAGGAAAATTTTATGTAAAGAAAATTCCTTTTCAAAGGTCAGCGATAATCTGGGCGCAGTCCTATGAGACCTGCCTTTTAACCCTTTCCTTTCTTAGCTTTAAGGGTAAAAAAATGCTGCAATTATCAGAATTCTGATAAGAAAGTCATTCTGGGCTGGATAAAGGATAATAGGAATTGTAGTCAAATTATATGATTTCATTTCCTCCCGCAGCTTTATAAAAAGAAGAAATATCTAAAAGTTACTTACAGACTAGTCTCAGAAAATGAGAATTTATACAACTAATTCACCATTATGTGTTTTTTTAAAATCATTCCGTGGATCCACCAATTTAATTTCATCCCATCATAAGGACAGCTCCGCCATCATAACACGGCACGGAAACCAGGATGGCGTCGGGTGCCACCTTACCCCAAAATAACCAAGAAATACGATTTTGGTAAAAAAAAAAAACAAAAAAAAAACCTTTAACCAAAAAGGCAGTTTATGCTACAAAAAACCGTATTTGCTCTAATATAAGACAAGGTTACTTTCAGATTCAATGCTCTGAAAAATACCCCTCATCTTATATTCAAGGTCGCCTTATAATCAGTCCTGAAATAGAGGTCTGGCTATAAGACTAAGATCCAGAGTGGCAGATCTGGGGGGGCAGAGTGGCATATAGGGGTATAAGGCATATCTGGGGGGTAGAGTGACAAATAAAAGGAAATAAAACCACGAAATGCATTTTTCTCAATGATAGTTTTTATTAAATATAAAAAAGTTTAAACATGAATTAATATTTAGAAGTAAAACATTTTTTCCTGTGGGGTCATCTTATATTCAGGCTTTTTCTTTTTTTCCCTAAATGAATATTACAATGTTGGGGGGTTGTTTAATAATCGAGCAAATCCGGTTCTCATCGCCATCCGCCCCGGCCGTTACACATCACAGGTTCCGCGGGGGCCGGTTTTTGTTGACGTCTTTCTGTTGATCACAGATGATGGGGAGGCCGTCAGCAGCTCCTACGAATCGTACGATGAAGAGGAGAACAACAAGGGGAAGTCCGCAGCCCACCAACACCAGTGGCCGTCCACGGAGGCCTCCATCGAGCTGATGAAAGATGCCCTCATCTGCGCCTTCCTCTGGAGGAAGAAGTGGCTCGGCCAGTGGGCAAAACAACTGTGTGTTATTAAGGACAGCAGATTAATGGTAACGTAACGGGACTTCCCCTTTAACTCCGAGCTTTAATGCACTTTAGGTAGATTTCACGTCCCCGAAAATGCTGTTTTATAATCCATGGCGGGATTTCTCTTTTCAGTGTTATAAGAGTTCCAAGGACCACAATCCCCAGCTGGACGTCGGTCTGATCGGCTGCACCGTGACGCACAAAGAAAAGCAAGTCCGAAAGAAGGAGCACAAGCTGAAGATCACGCCGGCCAACTCTGACGTCATCGTGCTGGGGATGCAGAGCAAGGAGCAAGCAGAGCAGTGGCTGAAGGTAGGACAGGAGGGAGAATATGGGGATAGTTAAGTGGAACAGCCGCCCAGCAGAAGTGGTGATAAACACCCATGGGGTATACATATGGCTTCTGAATCTAGGACGAGACCAACGAATGATTAAGGTTTGAATCTTTACAGCAGGAGAAATGGGCGACTAGACAGGGGCCGCATTGGGCCGATCTGCCGGCAGGTCCTGGTTTAGCTGATTTCACCATAATAATTTCTGATCCATGTAAGAAACGTTCTCAATAAGGCTGCTGGGTGGAAAAACAGACGACTACACGGGCCGAGGGGGGCCGATCTGCCGGCAGGTTCTTTGTCTCTGTTCTGCATTACGTTGTCAGTAATGTTACCCGGTTTCTAGACCAAGGAATTTAGTAACTGTAACAAGTTGCCCAAATATTGAACAAACTTCTTTAAAATTAGACACATGGAAAGCTTCCAGGTCTCCTACACAGAGCACCCAGAGCTGGTAAATCTGATAATTATTGCTGATCCGCCGGCGGGTTCTGGGTTCTTTGTAATTAAATGACAAAAAAATCTTTTTTTTCCCGCCTTCAATAATCTTGAAGAAAACGAGGCTCCCGATCCGCAGCTTTGTTGGGAATCCCATAAACGACAAATGAGTTCCCTCTTTATATTCCAGTTCAAAAGACGCGACCCACAGAGCGGACGATCCTTTCCTGACAAAGACGCTTTGAGAGAGGACTCCTAATTTAATGACCGTTAACAGCGAGTTGAAACTTACAAGAAGTGGGAAGATTTTAGGCGGAAACTTCAAAGTTGAGCATGAAGGAAGTCGTGACTTTCCAATAAAGCCAATAAAAAGCTGACAGAGCAGGCAGTGTGCGGACCTCGTCGCGTTTCACGCCTTTATTAATCACCCTGCAGCACAGATCCATCTATTAGATACCCCAGGCAGGGCACCCAAAGGGCATCCGTTCCAGATGTCTTCTCGGAGCTTTAAACCTCAAGGAGCGATGAGATAACATGACGGACACGTCTTTCGCCCCATGAAGTTCTGCAGCGGCTGAGGCTTTTGCTTTCTCCAGCTTAGTTTATCCGTAGGCAGGGGATAGGAGACTAGGCAGAGACTTAGCACCACATTTCAGGCAATAATGTGTTAATATGTGAAGCTTTAATTTATATAGTTACAATTTTGTTGAATGGCTCAACAGATTAGGAGTTAAAAAAAAACAGCTTTAGTTGCCCCCCCCGTGACACGTGTCCCTGTTTGCACCACACAGGTGATACAGGAGATTAGTGGCCTCCAGACCGACGTGGCCTCTGAAAGCTCTCCTCTCGCATTGGAAAGTCAGCGGCAAATGTTACACAAGGTACCAATATATATATAATATATAAAATGTAATAAATATAATATAATATATATTCATTGTATTTATTTTTCATATATATCGCCATCCCGTTCCGTAGCCTCCTAATAATATTTCCACGGGGCATGCGCTGGAATTTAGATGGCGTTTACCCAAAACAATAATTATTATTTTTATTTACAAACAGAACCCGAAGTGCTGGCAGTTTTTCTGTTTTGTTCGAAGTAACTTTGTATCGATATTGTTTAGAAACTTTGTTACGTTAATCAGAGATCTGAAGGTTCCGCTTGGGCTGATCTGTTGGAATCTCTTAAATCCGCAGGGAGAGCCGTCAGACAGATATTCCGGTGCATCAGAAAGTGGGAGCAGCACTGACGGCCCCCCTGAGACCCCTGAAACCAAAGAAGGTGAAATATATATAAATATATATATATATATATAAACTATAAAATATGTGTAATAACTTCCTCTGCCTTTTCTTTCCTTGGTGTTTAGTTTCTTAACTAGAGAAAGTTTAGCCAACTTCTGTGCCTGAGTCATATGATGACGTCAATATAATTTACTTTACTAAGAGGGTGGTAGATAAGTGGAACAGCATCGCAGCAGAAGTGGCAGAGGCTAATGCAGTGCAAAAATGTGCAAAATGAATTTAAAATCAGTTTTGGGATTGAGAAGATTCAGGCACGGTCTACTAACTTACCAAACAAATACCTAACGTACAAGGAGAGACCCACCCTGATATCCGTACATATTTAATATATTATTCAGGCTCAATGTTTAGAGTCTTCACAGGCAGGGCCACGTTAATATTTTATGTCGGCGTAGCATATCCAGCCACCGGCGGCACACTGCAGCCCCTGATCGGCCCTGGAGCGGCCGGTTGGGTCATTATAGGGAGCTCAGCGGCCTACCCAGCGTTGGTCTACTGTCCCAGGTGGGCAGTCCGGGTCTTTCTGGACCCTTCCAGCAAGCAAATCGTTTAAAAAATCAGCATTGATTCACCCCGTGAATTATCTGAAAAACACTTTAATCAGTAAAGTATAATTAACGGTTATTATACTGAGCTAAAGTGACATTCCATTCAAAATCAATGAGAGCGTTTTCCGCGCATGCGCACAGAGGGTCTCAGAACCTTTACTGAGCAACTGCCGGAGCTGGCTGGCGGTAAACAGGTCATGTGTCTAATTCACAGCAAATAGCTGAGGGGCAAAGGGGCAAATGCATATGGGGCAGATTCGGCAGAAACCCTCCATGCGTTTACAAAGCGAGACACCATGGAAAGAGACCGCTCAATTATCGTATGCTTTAAAGTGCACATCGGGGGGGGGGGGGGTTGTCATAGTTACATAGTTCATAAGGTTGAAAAAAGACCTAAGTCCATCAAGTTCAACCCTTCTACCAAACCTTCCTATTCTTGATCCAAAAAAACCCTAATTAAGCGACTTCGAATTCTGCCATCAGGGGGAAAAATTCCTTCTTAGCTCCAAGAGGCAATCGGATTTCTCCTTGGATCCAGAAGCTCTAAAATATTAACGTTATTCTATTTATAGCCCTGTAACATTTTTGTTACATGGTCTTTCAATTTTAAAAAAAGATGTTTTTAGTAATATATTTCAGCCAGTGTGTTCTGGCTCCTAAACCTGGAGTCCTGCGCCAGTTCCAGAGCAAATTGCAGTGATTAAAAAATAAATAAACAGCGAATCAGGAAGAGGAAGATCAGGAAAACAATGTATTAGAAGTATTCGGTCCAATTACTGCGTGAATACAAGTTTAAAGCCTAACTAAGAGTTTGGTAAACAATGTTTCCAGGAGACAAAGGAATAGATTGAAGCCAAAATGTAGCAATTTGATGAAAAAGTCATCTTTGGATTCTAGACATGGAGAAAAATCTCCAGCGTGGATTCCACGTTCGTTACACAAACGTCTTTCTTTATCGAGAAGAACCCCAGACCCTCCAGTCTGCGCTCACAAAAACCTTTTGTTCTGCGAATGTCGTTTCTTCGGCTAATTAAGAAAGAAAGTAGGAAGGAAGGAGTGAGGAGTTGAGCGCTTCCGTGAACCTCGAAATAATGGAAGCCGACGCTTCGGTGACCTCATACTGGTCTCTAATTAACGTGTCCGGCTCGTTAGTAAATGTCAGGAGCCCTTCGTCTCCGTGCAAGAAATGCACAATGTTATACGGCGCCATCTAGTGGCCATCCCGGGATCTGCTGCGTAAATGATGTGGATTAGTGAGACGAAGTGTTAATTCACAAATAAAATGTTAATAATCTGTATATCCGATACAATCAGTTTACGCTCTAACAGCGGAACACAATGGGAAGAGTGGGGGGGCTGAATGGGGGGCAGACTGGGGGGGCTGAACGGTTCCCGTCTGCTGTCAAGATATATGTGAATTAGGAATTATATGGAAATTAGCGATTTATTTGCTAAATTAGGTGTTTGTCAAAGAGCTGCTGCAGTTTTATCTCCCCTTACTGCGCAGTACGATGGACGGCCCCCCCGGGAGACTTCACCAAATGAACTACACATTGTGCAGGGCCAGTACAGCCCCTTATTTATGGGGAAAATTTGCAAGGGTTGGTCCTTCATAATTGGGGTTACAAAAAAAAAAGTGCATCTTATTATTATTAATAACCAGATTTATTAAAAAGCATGCTTTGCAGAAAAAAAACCTCCGTAAACGTATAGTATAAAACCCACCACCAGGCCTTTTTGTGGCAGATCCAGGCTAGTAACTGGTAAAAATAAAAACAAAAAACAAAGCTGGCTCACTCGTGTATTGGACACAAAGCCAGTAGAAGGAGCACAAAAAGGATCCAACACAATGTAAAATCATTTCTTTAATGGAGCTGGCAGTAGTTAATGTTTGTTGGGGTCTTGGGGTCTATGGATCTTCTCTCTCTCCATGAAGTCAGTAGGGTGGGAGACAGGGTGCAGTCACTGATACATTTCATTGTTTCCATGACGCTTCTCCTTGTTGCTGGGAGTTTGTCCAAATAGCGATTTAATTTTTTTCTCTTTTTTTTTTTTTGTTAGTTAAAAAGAAAGGAGGCTCCGGCCTCAAACTCAGCAATCTCATGCACATCGGAAGAAAGAAGTCGTCTTCCATGGAAAGTCCTGAGAAGACCTTGGAGACGTCAAGTACGTTCCTCACTGGAGATCGGTAAAAGTTCATTGAGTGGGGAGGAAGAACAATCACTAAAGGGACTAAGAGTCCAGCACGAGGCTCGTTCAACCTCAACTCTTATTAACTAAAGACGGTTATAGTATGGGGCAGGTCTGGAGCTCCTGAGCTCCTGATCCAAAGCTTTAACTGGACCTCTCGGCTCTAGATCCTGCCCCAAATGCCCAGCAGAGTCCCGACTCCTGATTGACACCAGTGAGGAGTTTGGTTTTCAGTAGGAACGTCTTATGGTCCCCAAGCAGCTCTCCATTTCCATGGGGCAGGATCTCCAGCTTGGCTTAAACTTGGACCCATCAGTAGATGAACCTCTAGAGCCATCCTGAGCTTTGTGGCCGGGATCTCCATAGTGAAAGCCTAATCTCGTTATTACTTTTGCTCTTCCTGCTCCAACCGCCTGAGATGTTTCCAGGTCCAGGGAAGGAGCCGTTTCAAAGACTTTTCATTTAAATTATAGATTTTCCTGCCATAAATCCCAGTATTTTGGGGACAGCAGTCAGTCAATGCTATTTTTGACCCCCAATGGCTGGGATTGACCTCTCGCAGACTGGGGCTGAGCTTTCAGGACTGGGACTGAACTCCTGCCCATTGATATTGTTCACGGATCATGGTGATTGATCTCTTGCAGGTTACCTGAACGTGTTGGTTAACAGCCAGTGGAAGTCCAGATATTGCTGCATCAAAGACGGGCAGCTGCATTTTTACCAGGATAAAAACAAGAGCAAGTCGGCGTGTCAGCCGGTGTCGCTGCCGGGATGCGATATCATCCCCTACCCGAGCTCTGATCACCTGTACTCCTTCCGCATTCTGCACGGCGGGGAGGCTCTGGTGACCCTGGAGGTAATTATTTCACTTTCAAACCCCTGGGTATTTATAACCAGAGCATCCCAGTCAAAGGCATTGGTTGATGTCACCTGTATTGCTTTTTTGTATTTAGTGTGTAGATGCATGCGGCATTCATTTCGGGATATTAAAAATAATACATATGTACATTTCCTAATAAATAAATAAATAATAGAATTTACAATAATTTTTTTAAAAATTAAAACAAATAGATCCCAGAGAACCCCTGGTATGCTGACATTTGCCACCCATACTCCCAAATCCTGTGTGGGTGCTAAATAATACCCTGGGGGGGGTTAAAATAACCAAAATACATTTATGGGAGGCATGACCCCTTCCCTTGCCCCCCCCCAGTGAGCATGCGAGTGCAAAAACATGTTGGCAAAAGTAAATGCCCAAGTTAAATATTTCAAGGGTTTTTTCCCCAGTTTTTGGGTTCCGCTCCTTTAGTCTTGTATTATGTTCCCGGACACCACCGGTGGTCCCCACGTCCCCTCCGCCCAGGACCGGCGCACAGTTTGATGGACTCTCCCAGTCAGTGAAATGAAGTGTAATTAAAAACACGCTGACATTCCCCTTCTCTGCATCGCAGGCCAAGTCATCCGAGGACATGGGCCACTGGCTGGGGCTCCTCTTGTTAGAGTCGGGGTCAAAGACGGACCCTGAAGAATTTGATTACGATTACGTGGACGCCGACCGGGTTTCCTGCATCGTCAGCGCGGCCAAGAACTCATATCTGTAAGTTTACGATCCCTGCCTGTCCTGAATTTATAAACAGAGAAATATTACAGAGGGGACCACAGGCTCTTCATAAACAGGAATGGATAATATTTATAAGAAAACATTAATTTAACATTAATAGCCATTTATTTATTACACGGAAACTAAAAGTATCTCATTAAGACAGCGAGTTCCCGGAATCAGTAGGATTGTGACGAGTTTATACGTCAGGAGTTGGCATCCTGTGGCAGACCGGCTACCAATTTCAGCTTTCAGGTTGGCTGAGGGTTATGGGAGCTGTGGTTCACGTTACAGCTGAACTGGTTAAAAGCCCCAGTGCTTACAGTTTGAGATCATTTATCTGATGACTTGTGTGGCAAATCTGCCCCTCGTCCTCCACAAGGTCACCTTCAGCCTTCCTGGACCTCCCCAAGCGAACAAAATAACCTTTTATAATATAATATTTCTCCTTTTTTAAATTTTACTTTTTATTATTATAATTATTACAACCAATCCATTCATGAAATAACGTTTTTTCCCCCCCCGTATTTATTCAACATTTTCAAGCCGTAAAATAACCCGACTTTCCTCTCTCGGAGATGCAGCTTCATGCAGAGGAAATATTCAGAGCCCAACACTTATATCGACAACCCGCGCGGGGGCCGAGCTCAGCAGGACGACCTCTACGACGACGTTGACGTGTCAGACACGACGGTGAGATACCGTATTCTTTGCTTCTCCGTGACCTTGTATGTTAGTTTTACGGAATATGATGTTTTTCTACAAAATATGGAAGATTTTCTTTACTTCCTAAGTGTTGGTTTTTTTGTTTATTTTATTATTAAAAATCTAACATTAATGCCATCTGCTAATAAATGCATTTAAGGAAATCCAGGATAGAGCACATTGTATTCACTTTGACACATAGACCAATTTGGTGATATTTTAACACTAAATTAGGCTTAATTAAGGTATCGCAGTGGAGTTCAGCTTAATTCAAAAATTGCATTTAGTTTTTATTGGTTAGGACTAGCCCCGCCCACTAGGAGCCGCACATTTTCCAGACCTGAAGTAGAGCCAGGGAGAGGATGGAGCTGCTACAAAGTATCTGAAGTGACAGCCAGAAACAAAATGCAGAATTCTTTTTTTTTTTATAGCAGAAAATGTTTTTTGAATGGATGGGTCTTCATCTATTTTTTTCTTGCGCAGGAAGAAGACCCTAAAGTTGATCCCCGGGGGGAAGCCGATGATGAGACGTACCTCGAAATCCTCCCGGTCAAATCTTTTGTGCACTGCTCCGGAGCGAAGGCTCTCTGCAAGTCTCCGACCAGTTCTCCCAGACCGGAGAGAGTTGGCGATAAAAAGGACAAAGACGGGAAGGATCAGCAGAACGCGGCACACGGAAAATCCGAAATACCCCAGCCTGACCCCAAGATAACAAGCCAGGTATGGGGGGGAGATAATAACACAGATACCTTCAGCTACTCTTTCCTTTAAAATGTCATATTCCTAAAGAATTTTGTTTGGTAGGTCATCACATTGCCCCAATAAAGCAGATCTCCCACCATTTATTAGTATTACTGTATACAGCGCTGGGGGTTATATTACTGTATACAGCGCTAGGGGTTATATTACTGTATACAGCGCTGGGGGTTATATTACTGTATACAGCGCTGGGGGTTATATTACTGTATACAGCGCTGGGGGTTATATTACTGTATACAGCGCTGGGGGTTATATTACTGTATACAGCGCTGGGGGGTTATATTACTGTATACAGCGTTTGGGGTTATTAATTTAACTCTTTCTATAACTGTAATTGTTATTCTTGTTGATGCAGGGAGTAGAAGAAAGTTCTCTGAAACCAGTCCCTGATATCCAAGTAACGGCCCCCGCTCCAGTAACGGCCCCCGCTCCAGTAACGGCCGGTCCTCTGGACAGCAGGGGCAAAGAAAAAACAGAGAAAGTCAAGATATCCGGCCCTGGTGAGCCGATTCACGTAAACGTGGGCGATAATAAATAAAAAAGCCCCAAGAGGTCGTACGCAGGATTCTTTCTAAAATTCTGCGGAAATCGCTTTGAACGTTAAATAATCGGAAATGTTTGTCCTTTTTTTTTTTAAGCCATTGAAACCAAACTGGGTAAAAACCGCACGGAGGCCGAAGCGAAACGCTTCACAGAAGAGAAAGAAAGGCTGGAGAGAGAGAGAGAGGAGATCCGGACGCGACTGGCGCAGCTGCGCAGAGAGAAACGGGAACTCAAGGAATCCATCGCCAACTGCAACGGTAACGGCAACCATGATGGCGACGGCCAGCAGGGGGAGCCGGCGGGGGGTTGGGTGCGCATCCCTGGGATCTGCCCTAAATCTCAAGGTCAATGGGCAGATTCTCATGGTTTTTACCCCAGTTTCATGGTTTTGGGGTGAATGGGCGGATTTTCAGGGTTTTGGGGTGATGGGCAGATTCTCAGGGTTTTAGCTGCAGTTAATTGATTGGTTTCCTGGATTTAATCTTTGGGTTCCATGCGTTGACAGACAAGGATCTCCTGGCCGGCCTGGAGGAGAAGCTGAGAAGCAGAGAGGAGGAATGTAAGGAGAAGGAGAGCCGCCGCGTGGACCTGGAGCTCAGCATCATGGAGGTGAAGGAAAACCTGAAGAAAGCCGAATCGGGGCCCGTGACGCTGGGGACGGCCGTGGACGCCACGCTCTTGGACAGCACCACAAACGTGAGCCTGCGTCCGATAAATTACAGCCCGCAAGGATTGTCCGGGGGGCCGAATCTATGATTCTCAGGGGTCTTGATAAGGCCCAACTCAGGTTACTGGCCCCTCGTTCTCAGGGATTCTGACTTTGTTACTTTGTAACTCTTTGTGATGTAAAATGTATTTTTTTTTTACTTTGATACTTTCATGGCTAGTGCCAGGATTACAAAAATTGAGTTTATTTCTCCAAATAAAGTGTTTTCCTATTGGCTGTCCTCCTTCCCAGGCCAAGTGCAGCAGCCCCATTCATTTACCGGACTCGTCACCGGTAAATGCCGCCACGGCGCTGAAAAACAGACCTCTCTCCATCATGACAACCGGAAAAGGCACAGTGCTGCAGAAGGCCAAGGTGAGAACCCGCAGAGCTGCGTAGAACCAGATAACACCAGAGAACCTTCCATATGAGAACCTCCTCTAACCTCAACATTCTATTAACCCTTCGCATCTTCCCATCGCAACTCAGCCTCGGGACATTGACAAGAATCCTGCGCGGTTATTGGTATAGAAATTATAATCTGTATTCCCTACTCTATGACCCAGCATGGACCAGCCGGAAGCAACACGTGTGACTATACCCTAAACGTCAGGAATGGGGTCTTGGGGGAGAAGCTTCACTCCAATGTTTAACAATAATAAAATAATAATTAATAATAATTAATAATAATAATAATCACTTACTTGGTTCTTTTCTAGGAATGGGAAAAGAAAGGGGCAAGTTAAGGAAGGTCACTGTTATTAATGAACTGAGAGACTCGAATGTGACGTCGACCTGCTGGACCACGGCTCTGGGGGGCTTCATTCATCAAGAAGATATCAGGTTCGAACCCTTTTCTGATGAGGCCCCAGAGCAAGTCCACCGAGCAGCCCAGACACCTCGTCTCCTGCAGATCCGTCTTCATGTTTGGCCGCCGGTGGGCTGAGTCCGACCGGTCCCAAGCAAAACAGACTTTCGACCCAACTCCTTGTGAACAGAGTCCTGCGGGGTAGTTGGGAGTCGTGGCCGTTCCGTCCCCTGATTCTCCTCCCTGGCTCAACCACCGCTCGGCGCTGAGAACGGTCTGCGGGGGACTTTGGACTAAGTCTTTCTCCGTCATTTATTTATATAAAGCCGTGCAGCAGGGAACTGGGATTGGACCTCAACAGCGTCAGAGGCGCATTTCGCAATATCGCCAGATTTCGATTGGTGCCGTCCCAATCTTTATCAAATATTCCGTATTTTACAAATAAAGTGAAGACCTCGGTGACCGCAGACAGCCTCGATGTTACAGATTATCGGATACATATTTATTGCGAAATGTTACGGTTTTACAGTTCAGCAGATATCGGCGATAGCGGAGCGAGCGCTTTACAGCAGCCAATGAGTGGCATAGAAACACAGGACCCGCCAGCAGATCGGCCCCATCCGGCCCCCATCTAGTCGCCCCTTTCTCCTGCTGTAAAGACTCAAACCTTAATCAGTCGTTGGTCTCGTCTTAGATTCAGGAGCCGTATGTCTACCCCATGCATGCTTAAATCCCCTCACTGTATTAACCACTTCTTCTGGGAGGCTGTTCCACTTATCCACCACCCTCTTACAGATCTGAGTTCTCTATCCTTCTAACATATCATTGGCTGCAGAGTTTTCTAAATTTATATTTCCTCATATTTATATTTATAAAAGGAAGAGGCCGTGCGGAGGACATGGTAGAGGACAATGATCTTTAAATGATTTTTATTATTAAAATGAATCAATTTATCAGTTTGGGTTCCAGGGAACATTAAAAAAAATGTTTTGCAAAGAAGGGTAAAAACATTTACGTTTTACATTCTGTTATTGGGACTGCACCTTAAACTAGGGAATCACTCCTAAGACGTTAATTTAATTCGCCATGAAGTAAACAATCAATTTTCATCTTGTCTCCGTCTCCGCGGTTTATCGTCTCCATTTAAAATGTGTTTTATTTAAGAAATTAAAAATTTAAAAGGTAAATTTTCCAAAATGTAAGAAGTTGGAGAGATTTTTTGCCAAGCATTTTCTGTGGATGAGGGAGGATCACAGAGCGTTCTGTTCGCTGCGGACTACAAATCCCACAATGCTTCACCCCTCCCCCACTCCTTTTAGCGGAAGCCTTTGCTTTCCGAGGCTTTAACATAATTAATAAAAATAATTTTTTATGAATTTAACAAATATTTTGTTTTCTTCATATAAAGTTCATATTATAGAAAAATAAGTATAATTATTCTGGTAAGAACATCAGCTTGAGTGTGGCTAAATTTTAGCCCCTCCCAGTTTTATCGTGCCCAATATTAATGTCTTTTTTAGTATCGGATACAGTCGCCATTATGAATAAATATTAAATTATCACAAATTATTAGCAGTGCCGATCTTCAGGAAGGAATTTAATTTCTATTGAAATTTAAATATAAATTGCCATAAATCGGACCGGCGGATTCTGTTTTATCCTCAGAAATGATGCTTTTATTTTCCTGTAAAAGTCACTCCTTTTGGCAAACCGATTGATCTGAATGTCTTCTGCAATATTCATTGTGGCCACTGTGTGGCAGCAGCGAGTGAACATAGAACGTGACCACAGAGCTTACATTTTAAATATTAGGTCACCTGTAGCAAAGAAAAAAAATATGTGAAATAACGCCGTTCACGTTAGATTGCTATTTTTATTAACCCTTTGCAAACAGATGAATGGAGGGGAAAAAACCCTTTTTGGGCTAAATAAACACAGCTGAAGAAGAGACCTCTGAGGTCTCAAAAGTTCATGTAACTTCACATGTTTTTCTATGTCGGCCCAATAAGAAGTATTAACTTTAACCGAGAACCCCATTATTTTCTTGGTCTAATACTTGGTCTCTATTTCCTTACCTTAAATATACGCAAAACTATAATTAACCAACTTGCTCACCTTCGTGATGATGATTGGTGGGGCTTCCTGATAGGGAGGTGCTAAATGTACCTTTTTAGTTTATATATATACGTTTTAGTAATTTTTTTTTGTTCTTTTTATTTTTGGCAGCTGGACAGTAGGTTTCCCATAATCTTTAAATATTAACCCTATAATAGCTCCTCACACAGACCCTACTGCAGCGACTCACTAATGGAGGCAGCTAAATGGTTCTTATAGCGGCCCTTATGGAAACCGTGACTTGTCAGGAGGTAAAGATATTCTAAATTAAGTCACCTGTGTTAAAGCAGGGATTGCAGCTGTGATGTCGCAGGGAGAAAAGCACCAATCAGGATGTTCAGATATCATTAGCTCAGAGGAGAATATGAAGGATTCCAGACTGCGTGACCCCAGAATCTGCCCCTTCACCCCAAGGCTGTGGTAGAAATCTGATCATTCACCCCAAAACCCAGAAATTGGGGTAAAAACCCTGAGAATCTGCCCAGTCCCCCCCCGGACCCCGTGGTGAGGATTTAACATACTGTGCAGGAGGCTGAACCCGTTTCATATTATGGTTTATTATATGAAATATATAATTTTTTTGGGGTACAAATAAAATAAAGGGTAAAACACTGTAATCCTTGTGCTTTAGTTACATTATTAACACATATACAGAATATTTAAATATGGGGGTCACACAATAAACATAGAAGGGTCCTAAACACGGCATACTTCATACTATTCTAGATATGGCTGTTTATTATATCCTGTGCATACACATGAGCAAAGGGCAAAGGTCGGCTGTCGGCTCGGCGTGATCAGCGTGGGAATCCCACCAACTATGTTTGTAAATACGGTAAACAATCCGTCAAATTACATCCAAACACAATGTAACGGATCGCTTACCGAGGACAAGCGGGAGAAATGGTTTAAAGCGACCCGATAAAATTCCCAGCGACTTCTATTCATTTTAAATTCATTGAAGAAAGACTTCAATTCTGAACCCAGAAAAAAATAATCGGGGGCAGGGAAAGCCGAAGGCGCGCACGACCCTGTTACCCAGAGCTTACAATCTAAAGATACATAATGATATCATCGCTGGGAAAGTGACTCGCCTGTGGGTTTGCTGGGGAGCGGAGTTCTGTGAATATATTTTCATTTTTAAAAATGTTATTTTATTTTTTTAAATAAAAAATTACCCCTAGGGATATTTTTCCTCCCTGAATGATCTTCCCTAGAGGATGTGGCACTTTGGTTGAAAAAAATCTGCAGCCAGTAACATCATGTCAGGAAGGGGGCCATCGCTTGCGTTGTGATGTCAGCGAGCGGATGTAACTTTCCGTCTCGTGCTCTGCTTGCATTGTGATGTCAGCGAGTGGATGTAACTCTCCGCCTCGTGCTCTGCTTGCATTGTGATGTCAGCGAGTGGATGTAACTCTCCGCCTCGTGTTCTGCTTGCGTTGTGATGTCAGCGAGTGGATGTAACTTTCCGTCTCGTGTTCCAGTGGAAGTTTTTTTAAGAGTTTTTTGAGTCACCTGATTTTACACAAATACGACCCGAAATGAAATCACTTTTTTGTCGCCTCCGGTCCGCTATTCACAGGCGAAGCGGGCGGTATTTGTGGGTCTCGCTGCCGACGCGTCAGGACGTTGCCCTCCTTAAGGATCCTCCCGTGAGAACGTCTTCAATTCCGTGAGGAGCGCCGGAGTTCCTCGTCTGGCGGCTTCTTCCCTGTTGGCGCAGCGGTAGCGGGGTGTCCCCTCTCGATATTCCTAGAGTAAAATATATAAAAACCATGACGACTGCAACACCCGAGCCAATAACAGTTACCTTAATAACCCGCAGCGTGTTTATACATTAGCGGGAATTCTCTAGACTGCATGATAGGGGGTGAAAAAAAGGCGCATCGGGGTGAGTAACGCTCCAAAAAGCACCCAGTGGGCTCATGCGCCGTCCGCTAAAACAACGCTGGGAGAGAACAGGAAGCGGCTTCCAACTTCCTGCTCGTGCTGAAGGCAGGATTCCGATACCGCCTGCACTGAGGGATCATGGGAAACGGAGGGGAATTTGCATGAAATGCCGCGGCTCTGGGTTTGGTGAACGCCAGAGCTGGAAATATAAATCTGAATAAATGTAGAAAATACAACTTTAAATAAAACTATGAAGGGTTTTAGAATATTGTAGACGGTCTTGTCTCGTATGCCCCAGTTAAAGGAGCGTCTCGGCCGCACTCACGGTTCTCGCAGTGGGGGCCCTCCCACCCGCGGCACTCGCACCGGTAGCTCCCGCGCCGCAGGACGCACTCCCCGTCGTTCATGCACGGGTTGGGTTTGCACAGATTCACCGGGGATTTGGCTTCTGAAATGTAACACAAGACAAATGAATTCATATGGGGCCAGCAGGGGCCACACATGGTGAGGAAGAGCCCAATACGTACGGGTTCCAGCACCGAGCATCCCGCGTAAAGCCGGGGATTCCCTTCTTCAGGATAAGAGCCGGAACGCGAATCCGCGGAGCGCAGACCGCCGTGCACTCGTTACAGTAACACGATGGAACAAACTTCCCGCGTTCTGATTGGCCGCTTATTTAAAAGCCTTAACAATCTTTCTAACGTGTTTTATAATTACAAACCTCCAAAATTGTTTAATGGCCTGAAAATAAGATTTAAACAGTTTTTACGCCCTTTGGTTCGCAACAGAAACATTTATCCACTTTATTCTTCTGACGCGGGTTTTAAATCTCTTTTAAGCAGAAAATGGACGGAGTAACTTAGTCTCCGTTGGTTTGGCTATAAAGTTACTCTAAAGGTTTTCTCCGTGATCTCTTCTTTCCGTGATCCCCGGGATCTGTCCGCAGGAAGACGGAGAAACCATCAGAAAATCCAAACGCGAGTAATGGGAGAAAAGGATTGATTGCGGGGGAGGGAGCCGGCGTCTCTAAACACAGCTGGCAGGGTCCCCTCGCTATGTAACGTTATAAATACTTTATAACTCCATCTATCGGTGAACAGACTGGGGGTTATTGCACCGTGACGGCTTCGTTATGATTTAAAGCGGATCACTTAAAAATGCCATTAATAGAAACAGAACCTTCCGGCAGGTCGGCCCCATCCGGTCTGCCTGTTTCTCCTGCTGTAACGACTCAAACCTTAATCAGTCGTTGGTCTCGTCTTAGATTCAGGAGCCGTATGTCTATCCCATGCATGTTTAATACCCTCGCTGTATTACCCTCTACCACCTCTGCTGGAAGGCTGTTCCACTTATCTGTCACCCTCTCAGTAAATCAGAGCGTTTTATTAAATGGTTCTGGCTTGTTTTAAGATAAGTTAAGCAGTATTTGCTTCATTATTCTATAAAGTTTACAATGTTTTTTAATGTTGCTGCTGCTGCAGTTTAGCAGAGCTGGGGGTCTCACTATATGGGGCTGCCCCCCCCCCATATCGACGCAATGATTTCTCCTCCTGCTGTGTATTAGATAATAAAAACTGTCCCAAAAACATCTATTGCACCAAGAGAACCCATGTTTCAGTCCAGGACCCCCCGACGTATAAATACGGCCCAGGGTGATGGGAGGAGTCTTTGTGGCCAATTAATCTATGTAACCTATAGGAATATTCACCTTCGCACACGCTCTGGACCAGGTCGTTGTCATAGTGACCGAGAGCATCAAAAGAAGGAATGATGGTCAAGAACTTGCTGGAGCCGGTGATCCGGAGCAGAGGGTTTTTCTGGACGTTTCCGACCCCGATGGCGAAAACCCGTACGCCATTTTCCCGCAGCTTCTGGGCAGGGACCGCGGCATCTTCAGCCCCCTTTCCGTCGGAGATGACGACCACAGCCTTGTTCACCCCCGGCCGCGCTCCTTTCTGGATGGTCATCACCTCCTTGGAGACGTGCAGCAAAGCGTTTCCCATGGAGGCCGATCCTCCGGCGTACGAAGCTTGATTAACGGCGCCCAGGAGGCTCGAGCTTTTTTCGTGAGCGTCCAGCCCAAAAATAGTCTGGGGGCGGCTGCTGTAGGTAACGAGACCTATCTGGGCGACGTCCCGGTTAATGTCAAACTGGAGGGCCACCATTTTGACAAAGTCCCTCATTCGGTTAAAATTCTCCGGTCCAACCGCAGAAGAGGCATCCAACGCGAAGACGAGATCCAACGGCTGTCCCTGGCAACCTATAGAAAGAAACAGAATGATTGGAAGACAATGGCTTCTTACCCTTCATACATAACGCGCCCGTCTGATTTTGGGGTAAATTTAGGCACTTGTGATGTAGAAGGCATTGCAGATGCTGGAGAGCGGTGGAGGACTTCTCCATGCAGGAGACCAACCGACTCCTATATAATCGGAATGCATGTTGGGGGCAGGGCTTGGGGTGGTGAAATGAAGGGGCAGAAGAGGCATTAGATGTTACTATTAGGATTATATAACATTATTCATGGGTCGTGTGCTTAGTCTTGGTGGGACGGTTTCTGGAGTCAGGCCTATCTCGTCTGGATAGCTCATGTAGCGGATACAATGTGTCTAAAATAATACCTTGAACGTCGACACTACAGATCTTCTTCTGAAGCAGAGGCAGCTGGTTGAACAGTTGCTGGGGGTTGGAATAGGTGAGAACTTGCTGAGGGTTCCCTACGATCTCGGACGTTTCTTCCTTGGACGAGTCGGTTGCCACTCCGATGAGGAAGAGCTCGTGGTCCCTGGCGTATTCTGCAGCCTCTGTAACGGAGTCCCGCGACGTGGAGCCGGTCAGAAGGACCACGACCCGTGGAAGATCATCTCGGATGTCCGCGTAGGCCGGGGTGCTTTTAAACCCATGCCGTGTAACGTAGCGGAGGGCTCTGCCGGTGAAGAGGTCGCCTCCCATAAAACGCATTTCATCTACGAGCTTCAGGAGTTCTGAGACGTTCTGGTATTCGCCGACTTTGACCACGGAGCGGACCTCGTTGCTGTACTGAGCGATTCCCACGTTCACCGGAGAGTCGTCGGAGAGCGCGGCTTGGACAAAACGTTTCAGGAAGGATTTGTGGCGCATGAAACCCTCCAGAGAAGATGTGTCTGAGCTGTCCACCAAGAAGAGGAGGTCGATGTTACATTCCAGACTCAGCTTCGGGGCTGAAACACAAAGAACAGAAGAAACGTTGTTTCCGGATCAAGAAGAGCAACTAAAGTATCCAGGTGGTGACAACCGTCACGTGTCTCGGTTCCTAGTCACTCGCTCTGAAGACAAAGATATTGAACAGGATTCCGGCCAAAACCACGAGGAGCGAGAGACAAAACTACCCCTGTATCTGGAGGCCACATTTCCATGAAACTTGCCCCAATATTAAACCCCCCGGTCTATGAAGCGCCTCGTCTCAGGTGGAAGCAGCGCATTGACTCAGGGGCCGTATTTATCATTTAAAGTGAGTGAACTCGGTGAAGAGCACTCACCACATTCCAGCTCTCCTCCAAACCCAGCGGGGCAGACGCAGTGGTACCGGTCCTGTCCGTCCGGGATGCAGGAGCCGCCGTTCTTGCATGGCTGGGAGTCGCAGGGATCTGGGAACAAGGAACGTACATTATTCACAATATAGCCCCGAAAACCCATTTCTTCTGCCTTTTTATGAGATTAACCTGAACTGTTAATCTATGAAGTCATAAAACAAGAGTTCTAAGAACATTAGATGCCAAAGTGATTTCTTTCTGATTGTTCGGCCACAACGTTTGGATACCGAGAGGGTGGTAGATAAGTGGAACAGCCTCCCAGCAGAGGTGGTAGAGGGTAATACAGCGAGGGGATTAAAGATGCATGAGAAAGCAATAAAATCAGAGTTCAGGTGGGTGAGACGGACAAATTCATGGTTATTTGGCAAAACCCCCCCCCCCCGTTACCTGGACAGACGGTTCGGTGGCACCGGGTCTGGTGGTTGGTGAAGAAACGTTTCCAGCTTTAAAAGAACAGACAGAGGTTATGGATCCTTCGCCCTGCGTCCAGCCCGGCCCCCGTCCTGCTTCTATACCGGGACCTCTCCCCTCTACTTCTCCCCTCTACTTCGTCCCTCCATGCTTGGCCCTCTCCCCCGGGTCTATCTCGGAAAAATTCACCCCCCCCCAAAACGGCGAAATTTCAATAAAACCCACCTGTAAAAAGGGCAGCGTCTGGCGAAGACGCTGCTCGGCCCCGGGGAGCCCCTCCAGCACATGTAATTCCCGGCCAGTTCTTTCACGGTCTCCAAGGTCTTGCGAGTACACGGGAAGGAGCGGACGTCGCAGCCTAATAATGCAGGAGAAACATGTATGTAGCCCGGGAGCAGCCGGCGTAACGCCCCGCTCTGCAGCATTATTCCTCCCCATTGAGTTATATCTCCCCTATTTTTAAGTTGCTGGTTCAGGCAGACTTTGTAAGGGTGGGGGAGGGGAGGGAGAAAGGAAAGAATATCAGGACAAGACATTAAGTAGATAATGCTGGATCTGCCACAGGCTGCCTCCGACCTCAGCCCAGACACCGCTTGGATTTCACCTAAATAGTGATTATTGAGGGACGCTGCCCATTAAATCGAGCGGCGAGGCGTACCTGGCGGGGCGGCGGAGCAGAGAGAGGAATTGGACAAGGTGCTGGCCACGCCGTTAACCCCGTCGTCCACGTGTTCAGCAAACATGACGTGTTCCTCTGACGGACTGCTGGCCAAAGCATGGAGCTCTTCCCACCTACCGGGCGATAAACAGGAATCAGGCACACAGGTGGGGAGGCATTTGGGCTTCCCACTCTCACTGGGAAACCGTTCCAGCCACCCACTACTACCCTACCACTTTCCCCATCTTTCTTTTCATGCCATTTCGTCCCGGTATCCAAATCTCGCACTTTATTAAACCCTTTATGATATCGGAAGGTTCCGGGCACCTTGTATTTTTTACTTTTATTAATAAACCCTAGGATTGTGCTTTTTAGTATTTTTGCCCCAGAGACGCCCTCATTGTCAATATATTAAAATACCCCCCCGCTGTATATCTCTGAGAACCCCTAATGAGGGTAAAAAACCCCAACTGCACCATTTTTACCCCTACAAATATAGCAATAAATAAATAAATAAATAAATAAATGTAGCAGCGTTCTGGGGCTGATCTATAACAGGAACGTTCCATTGGTTGCTATGACGATAAGATGATTTTTTTTTTGAATGTTGCACTAGAATATGTTATAGAAGGAACCCGTTTCATCTCATCCAATCAGGTCATCGGCCGTGTAACCGCTCACTTATGACATCATCATGAAATAGCGAATGTTTGTTACCTTGGAAACTTCACCCCCACAGCGAAGACTTTGATATTTCTGTCCTTGATCTGGGCGGCGGGGCCGGCGAGGCTCCCCTGGGACTTCCCGTCGGAGAGAATGACCAGGACTTTGGGGGCCGAGGAGTTCCGTCCGCCGGGGAATCCCTTCCGTAAAATATACTTCAAAGCCAGCCCGGTCTCCGTGCTGCCGCCCCTGGGGCAACAAGGCAAAAGAAGGCGTTGGTGACGGGGCACGATCTGCAGAACGGGGTTTATTCCGATAATAAATGACAGAAATGGCCTCACTTAAACGTCACGGCCCGGATTTTCTCTTTGACGTCTTCTCTGCTGAGTCCGGAGTCCAGGCGCAGCTCCAGCTGGGGTGCGGAGCTGTACTGGACGACCCCGACCCGGACCTGCGCGACAGAGCACAGCAAGGGTGTTATCGGGGCTGCAAGGTTTGGGAAGTGGTGTTATCACCATAGCAACAAAAAGAAGAAAAAAAAATAACGGCGGGAAAGGTGTGCTGGTTGCTACGGCGATAAGAATTTAAATCTGAACCAAAATAGCTCCTTATACGTAATCCCCCAAATCTGGCATCAGCACATGAAAATACATCATGGCTCCCAGGACTTTCTCTAATGCTGCAGGGAAGATGGTATTTATTTATAAGCATACCTGGGAACTTTCCTAATGAGCGCCCCCTCCCCTAGAAATATTAACCCTTTAAATCCCATTGTGAAGATTCTATGTCTTGATTCTCCAGACGTGTTACCCGAATGACTTTAATGCCGGTCGTCATGGAGACCCTGACTCGTCATTATTTAAGGAAACATATGAGTCACCTGCATTCAAGCAGGGATATCAACCATAACATGGGCGCAAAAGCACAAACTGAGGGTCTAATATATGATCCCAGCGGGGGGGGGGAGGATAGGATAGGAGTTGGTTCCAGACTGTGTGACCCCAAGAACCTGCCCCATCCCCCTGAGACTGGGGCAAAAACCGGATACTAGGGGGTGCATCAGGGGCCACAATTAAAAAAACAGAACACAACGCTCCGTCCCGATCCCTGCTTTGTTTTATTACGGAGGCCAGAATGGGGGCATTTGGCAGGCCCTGTACCCCCCCCCCGTTGGGGCATTTGGCAGGCCCTGTACCCCCCGTTGGGGCATTTGGCAGGCCCTGTACCCCCCCGTGGGGGCATTTGGCAGCGGCAGAGCTTACACGGCACACGTTCCGCCCTTAAATTCCTTTCAGTAATTAGTAGAACGCCGATCGCCCCCATTTGCAGCAGAAGCGGCCTCCGCGGGCGTTCGAGTCCCCGTCGCTCGCGGATTAGCCGAGGAATGTTAATTCTTCATCTCTATTTACTGCTCCATAAACCCTGAACTCCGATTATATCCGCGATTTCCGGGGGCTTTTCCCGCAGTCTCCGCCGGCTCTAGAAATAGCGGCGGCTGAAATTGAATTGCGTCGGCTGGGATGCAGATCCCTGTAACTTTAGGGGTACATTTTGTTTTAGGGGGTGTGGTTAGAGGCGTGGCTATTTGTGTATTAAGAAGAAGAATAATGAGGTTTATTTACCCCGTTTAATTTATAAAGCCGTTCCCTGCTGTTTCTATACACATTATCGGGCCTTTTAGGGCCGTAGAACCCTGCGATCCCCTCATACCCAGCAAACATTCTCACCTCCTAGAAAAGAGGGGCATTGAGGGACTGAATAAACTGAACAGGGACACCTGGCGCATATGACATAGCGAGTGGGACGTGTAGAATCCCCCTCTAGCTGGGGGAGACTTTTATTCACTGACCTGATTCCCCCCGACGTCCAGCACATCGCAGAGACGCGACGCAAAGTGTTTGGATCTCTCGAAACTCCCTTTACCGACGCTATTAGATCCATCCAGAAGAATGAGGACGTCGAGCGCAGCCGAGCACCGCATCCCTGCCGAGGAGGCAAACGGGACAAAAACAATAACAACGGGACAATCCTTAATATAGAAACCCCAAGATTTCCGTACTTTACAGAGGATAGATCCGGGGAGAGAAAAGAGAGAGAGGCGAGAAAAGTTACAACAAGAGACCAGAATCTAATACTAGAGGGTCAGAGGAAGAGAGCAGTAGATAAGTAGAAGAGCCTCCCAGCAGAGGTGGTAGAGGGTAATACAGTGAGGGGATTAAACATGCATGGGATAGACATACAGCTCCTGAATCTAAGACGAGACCAACGACTGATTAAGGTTTGAGTCGTAACAGCAGGAGAGACGGGCGACTAGACGGGGGCCGAATGGGGGCCGATCTGTTGGCTTTGTCTCTTAAGTGGGTAAAAAAAGAGACAGAAATAAAGCCACATAGCTTATAAAGAACATAACCAAGTTGGTGGATTCCGGCATATATACTCCAAAAAATGATGTTTTTATAAAAAATCTTAATAATATATTAAATAAAATCTAATTCTGGTAAGTTACGCGGTTTCAGTTCTTTCCAGCAGATACGAGGTTAAAAAGACGCCTCAGATTTGAGTTATTTAACAAATAGTTTGCGTGATTTAAATGATTTTCCGAGGCTTGGAATCCTGTTCCGACTTAAAATAATTTACGTTTTATGGTTTAAAGATTTATTTTTTTTTGCCCCAGGCGGAGGCTGGTAAAACCCCGCAGTCATAGCAACCTGCGCCAGCGCGTCCCGCTAATTACCGGCCCTCGAGTACTCGCGGCGGCGGCAGAACAGCCTTATAGCGAAGAACCCGGGCTTCCAATGTATGATCGCGTCCCAAGAATTAGACGAAAGGAGCTCTAACCGATTTAAATATTAACCCTTTAATGGCCCATCATGCAGATTCTAAAGAGCCGGGCCGAATGGGGCCGAGCGGCCGGCAGGTTCTGTGTCTACGCGCCCGGTGCCGTTACACCCCCATTGCCTTACTTTGCCCGGCTGCAGAGATCTTGGCGGTAATTTCCGGACCGACGTGGAGTTCTTGAAGAGAAAGACATCGTAACGCTGCAAGACACGCGATGAGACAGCGTTACCGAACACGCGTGTGACACGCGAGATTGCCACACGCCAATAACGGCATTAAATCGACGGACATTCAGAAAACATCTCGTACTCACCCTGCGAGGCGAGGAACGCGAGGGACAGATAGACGCTCATTCCCATTCCCATTCCCATTCTCATTCCCATTCTCATTCCCATTCTCATTCTCACAGCGGATCTGGGAAGAAGAAGAACCCAAAAATCATTTCACTTTAATGCAAAATACACGAGAATTTTTCATTTCAATTTAAAGGAAATCTGTAAACTCAGCAAATCTATAATTCATAGGAGAAGATATGTAGGTGCAGGACCTGGAAAGTAAAGAGTTAAAAAAGTATACATTTTCTGACTCTGTCTCTTTATTGTGACATCACTATAGAGCAACATAATAACAACAACAATAAAAACAACATTTATAATAATAATAACAATAACTACAAGAATACTAAAAATGAAAACAACATCAATAAAAATAACAATAAAAACAACATTTCTAATAATAACAACAAGAAGAATCAATAAAATAACCTCATTCGCCGTCGTCATATTTACTTTACGACTCCTATCAGGTTTTAAGAATTTATTTTTTTAAACCAGTTGCCGTTTTCCACCCTAAAAAAACCAATTTCTAATAAAAAAGCGCGGGACGGATTTATTTCTCAGCAGAAAGGGAGCTTTGTGGGTTTTCTGTCGCTGTTGATATTTTGTAAACAATCGTGGCCACAGTGCCCCAATTATAGGATAAATACGGTACGTCTTGGCAGAGGCCACAAGGATCAGGGCAAATATTAGCCCCGTCGCCAAACCTCCCGAGAGCTCAGCAGGTAACACAAAGCTGTGTCCGGGGGGGGGGGGGGGGGGGGGGGGTTGACAACAACTCAGTAACAACATTTAGTGTTTTATCTCATTTTGTCCTGATAACCCCCTTTATCTGCAGACCTGGAGCCGCCGTTGCTGTCAGTCATGTGATATTTCGGGCGAGTTTCCCGGCTCAAACACCACACTGAGCTGACGCTTTATGGCGATGCTAATGAAGTCCGTTCCTCCATAGACTTTCATCAGTCACAGTGTCAGTGATAAAAACTGAGCCATTCTATTGCCCCCACAGGCAGTATGATAAGGAGTCGGGGGGGTTTAGTAGATTGGGGGTCAGATAACAGAGCGAGAATCATACAAACGGCTGATATGCAGCTGCCTGAAAACTTTTAAATTATGGGGGCAAAAACTACAACTGGGGTAAAAAAAAGAAAACAGAGAAATATTTCTGAAAAAACAAATAAAAAAGTGGACGTTCTGCTGTAAGTTTTTTTGTAATCACAGAAACAAAGCCCTTCCCTCTCCTGTCTCTGTGATAATAATTAAATACCCCGGAGGGGGGTTACGTTACTAGAGGCCCCGGTCACAGCTCATTAACCTGTTACAGACAGACAGACAACACCTGCCCACCTTTAACAAACATGGAGCCGAGCCCCCCCACCACGTACAACTCCCATCATCCGAGACATAATGAAAGCCTCCTCATCCATCATTCATCCAGCATGCACAACCGTGAAAAAAAACTATTATCCATCAATCATAAAAAACACTTTTTCTTTGTAATTCAGACGTTATAACATCGCATCGCTGCAGGTGAAACATGGAACAAAACGTATCGGGAAATACTTACAATATTATCACCCCTCAGAGAACAGAATGGAAGTTACAGAGTTAATAGGGCAGCAGAGGTGGTAGAGGGTAATACAGCGAGGGTATTAAACATGCATGGGATAGACATACGGCTCCTGAATCTAAGACGAGACCAACGACTGATTAAGGTTTGAGTCTTTACAGCAGGAGAAACGGCGACTAGACGGGGGCCGGATGGGGGCCGCCGGCTGGAGGAATCTGAGAAAAGGGAATAATTAAAAGACAGGGGCGCCATAAATTTGGGAGGATCGGGTAAAATGGCTGAAAAGGTCTTGGGGCAAATATTACGCTACCTGCAGACATAACAGCGACTCCTTAAAAAATGTAGCATGCAATGAATAATTATTTATCATTATTATTTATCATTATTATTTATCATTATTATTTATCATTATTATTTATTATTATTATTTATCATTATTATTTATCATTATTATTTATCATTATTATTTATCATTATTATTTATCATTATTATTTATTATTATTTATCATTATTATTTATTATTTATCATTATTATTTATTATTATTTATAGCGCCATCATATTCCGCAGCGCTGCGCGTTAATAACAGGAGAGGCAGCACGTGAGACACGCGGTGAGACCTCTTAACAACTATTTTGGGGGGGATTTTGAGACCATCTGCCAGGGGGAGAAGAGATGATATTGGATATCCCAGATCGTGAAGGGGTTAAAGACTCAGTAGCCCACGGCCGCAAAACCCACCCTAATCAGAGGGGTTCTGGTGATCTTTGGGTTAAACGGCCCAAGGGAAAACACAAAACAATAAGGACTCTTTAGAAAAAGACAGGATGATTGGCACGGGGGTCAGGCACAGGTAACGGTCAGGGATGAAGGTCAGGGAGCTTTGGAAAGGTCACCGGGAAGGACGTTAGAAAAATGTCTAAAAACACAGCCCCCCCCCATCGTCGGAGCGCGCTGGGGGTCACCGGGGTTTGTGTGATCGCTGCGGTCTCAGCCATTGGGCAGAAATCTACGCAACGGGTAAAAATGTCAAAAAATCTAATAAATAAACAAAAAATTAGGTCTATCAGAGTTACTTTTATAACCCAACCTGTGAGCCGGGGGAGGGGGATTCCTGGGTAAAAATATTGAGATATATTGATCTATACAGTATGCAGGGCCACTGCAGCTCTCATTGCAAAAGTGAATGAAGGCAGCAGAAATTCTCCTGGAAACTCAGGTTTTAGTGAATAAACCCCCAATCCCACCTTGTGGGGGACAATTTGTAGGCAATATGCGCAGATTGGCCCCTCTGGCCCCGCTCTGGGGGTTTCTCCCTCATAGATTGTAAGCTCCAAAGAGCAGCCCCCCTCCTTCTGCCGCAGTGTTAATGTTATTAAATATTCTCCTCTTCCCTATTGTAACAGCGCCACGGAATCTGCCGGCGCTATATGAATAAACATAGAATTACGGGGTTTTTTGTATTACGAAGAATGAGGGGCTCGTTAAGAGAAAAAATAAGCTTTTTGGCTCCCAGAAACAAAATCATTTGGGTTTTTTTTTAAACAAAAACAGGGTTATAGAAAATCCATAAAAAAATGGAAACTTTGGGAAAGAAACCGAGCAAATATTTGGAGGTAAAAGCGTATCGTCTGTATTTATACAAATTCAAAATATATACACACTATAAAAATATATTATATACTTGATATAAAAGAAATAGTTTTAATAAAAAGATGTTTGGAATTTTCATAAATGATGTTTTTGGGGGACTTTTAAAGCAGCAAAAAGTTCAATATAAGTGAAATATCTAAATATCTATCAATTAAAATACATTTATAAAATATTTAAAAATAACAGCAATTCTGTATATAGAAACCAAGAACCTGCCGGCAGATCGGCCCCATCCGGCCCCCGTCTAGTCGCCCGTTTCTCCTGCTGTAAAGACTCAAACCTTAATCAGTCGTTGGTCTCGTCTTAGATTCAGGAGCCGTATGTCTATCCCATGCGTGTTTAATCCCCTCACTGTATTACCCTCTACCACCTCTGCTGGGAGGCTGTTCCGCTTATCTACCACTCTCTCTGTAATGTACAGGGGGCATTTCAGAGGAAATCCCAGACGACCAAATATTATCGTTAATGAAAATTAATAAATTAATGAAAAACGATCCCTTTGTTGTAAAGTTTGTTGGATCCGGGCAGTGGGGGCCACGTCCTGAACCGATAAACTGGGGGAGGGGAACGACTTAAACACGGAGAAACTCTGTCGTTATAAAATCATTAGCAAAACGTTTTAACGAATCAGAAGTTTCCTTACAATCTAAATATTGTGTTTATGAAATTATTTCTAATCTGCTCTGCCTCCCATCTCAGCTGGGCAGCAGAAATACGGGAATTGGCTATTGTACAGCGCCGCAGAATAGGATGGCGCTACATAAATCATTAACCGGTGCAAACAGAGCCAACTGAGACTTCACAATCAGTGAGATAAACGCTAAATACTGGGATTTAACCCCAAAAATACGCGTCACCCTGAAAGAGGACTTTACTCTCTGCACTCCGTCCCGGGAATACAGGGAGATCCGGTACTCAGTGCGGGTTACAGGGAGATCCGGTACTCAGCCCGGGTTACAGGGAGATCCGGTACTCAGCGCGGGTTACAGGGAGATCCGGTACTCAGCGTGGGTTACAGGGAGATCCGGTACTCAGCGTGGGTTACAGGGAGATCCGGTACTCAGTGCGGGTTACAGGGAGATCCGGTACTCAGCCCGGGTTACAGGGAGATCCGGTACTCAGCGCGGGTTACAGGGAGATCCGGTACTCACCCCGGGTTACAGGGAGATCCGGTACTCAGCGTGGGTTACAGGGAGATCCGGTACTCAGCGCGGGTTACAGGGAGATCCGGTACTCAGCGCGGGTTACAGGGAGATCCGGTACTCAGCGCGGGTTACAGGGAGATCCGGTACTCAGCGCGGGTTACAGGGAGATCCGGTACTCACCCCCGGGTTACAGGGAGATCCGGTACTCACCCCGGGTTACAGGGAGATCCGGTACTCACCCCGGGTTACAGGGAGATCCGGTACTCAGCGCGGGTTACAGGGAGATCCGGTACTCAGCGCGGGTTACAGGGAGATCCGGTACTCAGCGCGGGTTACAGGGAGATCCGGTACTCAGCGCGGGTTACAGGGAGATCCGGTACTCAGCGCGGGTTACAGGGAGATCCGGTACTCACCCCAGGTTACAGGGAGATCCGGTACTCAGCGCGGGTTACAGGGAGATCCGGTACTCAGCGCGGGTTACAGGGAGATCCGGTACTCAGCGCGGGTTACAGGGAGATCCGGTACTCAGCGCGGGTTACAGGGAGATCCGGTACTCAGCGCGGGTTACAGGGAGATCCGGTACTCAGCGCGGGTTACAGGGAGATCCGGTACTCAGCGCGGGTTACAGGGAGATCCGGTACTCAGCGCGGGTTACAGGGAGATCCGGTACTCACCCCGGGTTACAGGGAGATCCGGTACTCAGCGCAGGTTACAGGGAGATCCGGTACTCACCCCGGGTTACAGGGAGATCCGGTACTCAGCCCGGGTTACAGGGAGATCCGGTACTCACCCTGGGTTACAGGGAGCAGCAGATGCCGGGAGGTTTCCGTTCGTTGAACGCGTGGGGTTTGGGACAGCAGGAGGGTCTGCGAGCTCCGAATCGAGAGCCCCCGCCGGAGCCAATGCTGGAATCTGCAGATCTGCCTGGGGTTAGGAGGGGGGAGGAGGGGGAGGGATCACTTTACAGCACTCAGGTGTCCAGGTGCACGAGGAGGGACGGGAAGCTCCTGGGGTGTGAGGGCAACGGATACAGACTATAAAGGGACAAAACATCTGGCCCTTCCCCCTGTCTTCACCGTGTATCATAAAGGGTCAACCCCAGGGAGTGTATAATGTATAGATAAATCAGTGACCGGCCCCCTGTATAATGTATAGATAAATCAGTGACCGGTCCCCTGTATAATGTATAGATAAATCAGTGACCGGCCCCTGTATAATGTATAGTTATATCAGTGACCGGCCCCTGTATAATGTATAGATAAATCAGTGACCGGCCCCTGTATAATGTATAGA
>NC_071097.1:36832752-36922752 GCF_027358695.1 Spea bombifrons | reverse complement strand
GAATGAAACGCTTGGGGAGTCCGTCGGGGAAAATCAATAATCGGTGTCCAAGCCGAGGGCTAAAGGGCCGAGCGATTTATTGAAGGGTTTGCATTATCGCTGATGCCGCAGCAGAAGCCTCGTCGTTACTGCAATCAAAGAGCGACGAGCTACAAAAGGCAAAGATCAAAAGAGGTGGGAGAACAAACTGCAGGTGAGGGGAAGACGCGGAGACTCTTTGAAGATGCAAAACAAACCAAAAAAGGCAAAATTCCACACAAATTTTATTAGAATGTTTGTAAAGAATCAATGAAGCCACAAAAGCCACGGATGGCGCAGAACAAACACCTTCCGTGCGCAGAGAAAACACGTTCCAGCCCGCGAGAGATCAAAAAAAACGAAAACAGAACGCGAAAGGAACAAAAACCTTTCCAATTAACAGGAAAACACAGCGAAAAAGACAAAAAACGGGGAGGAAGAGAGTTTTCATTAATTGTCTCTCAATAACAGGACAGGGTGAATTAAATTATCCAGCGAAGGATCTAACGCTAGAGGCTCAGAGACAGATAGAATGGAAGGAAGTTTTACTTTACTGAGAGGGTGGTGGATAAGTGGAACAGTCTCCCTGCAGAGGTGGTAGAGGGTAATACAATGAGGGGATTAAACATGCATGGGATAGACATACGGCTCCTGAATCTAAGACGAGACCAACGACTGATTAAGGTTTGAGTCTTTACAGCAGGAGTAACGGGCGACTAGGTGGGGGCCGGATGGGGCCGATCTGCCGGCAGGTTCTGATTATGCTGGAACATAGGGTTAATAATGCGCACTCACGCGTTTGCACCCTTTTCTCGGCTCCTGGCTGGGCGCGTTGGCGCGCATGCACGGCCATTACTTATTTGGCTGCTCCTGGAACTCTCACCCCTAAAAGCAGGGTCCAGGATTTACCCTTCCATGACCTCTCGGTACTAACGGCGCAGGGGTCCGGGGGTCCGAGGCACCCTCATTCAGAATAAAATATCAGGTTACGCATTATAACGGGCCGTCCCGGGCTAACTTCTCTGCAAGAACGGCTGAGCTGGCCCTGCATAATGCATGGATCAATCCCACTGATTTAAATATGCTTTATACGGGGCCATCCAGGCCGTTCTTGCAGCTGGAGCTCGCTGGGCTCAGCCCTTCATGATGTAAAGTGAAGTCAGGGAGATGAAACGGCCAAAAGCCAAAGATTTGGGGCAAATTCTCCTAATTATCAAAAAAAAATAAACCAAGGATGAAAACCCAAGAAGATGGAAAATGGGAGTGAATTTATTTTGTGCAGAAACCCGTTTTGGGGAATAAATCCATAGAAAGGATAAATCCAGGAAAGCTCAGTTTTAATCTATTCATGTCCCGGCTCCAACTCCTATCTGTTGACACCCAGCGTCCAGGTCTGCGCAGGTTCCCCTCCGTCACACCCCACGCTGGTATTCCTCACCCTCAGCAGGGTACATGTCCAAGCACGGCCCTCAGGGAAGGAACGCATCCTGAGATAAGGAGGGTCTAGACGGGTAACAGTAAACGGCGTCCCGTATAACGGCGCCCCTTATCCCGTCTCCATCGCCGGGCGATCCCCTCCGCTGCCTCACGCATCCGCTCGCTGCAAAATACAACGCAGGCCAATCCCGGCCCCCGACGGCCCCACCACGGAAGAATGCTTATTAAAGTTCTCTCAACTAGCACCGAAGATGCAGCCCTGCTGCAGCAGCTGCCCTCCCCCTCCTCCACGGTCTGACTATTGCAAAGTAACAGAAACTGACATTTTATTTTTCTCGCATTCGCTGAGATACTGGAGCTGCTGCTTAGAAACAGAGTCCTGTCATTCGTCCATAGCTCCTCCTCTACGGATCACGTGATCTGACCTCCAGTAACCTCTCCCAGACCCCTTTAAACTAACGGACCTTCAAGCAAACGCTCCTTCTGTAACGTCAGAGACCGGCGGGCAGCCAGCGCAGCGCAGAGGGGACAACCGAAAACCAGGAGGGAATTTTAAAACACGGAATACGGAATTTAGTTACCGTGGATACAGGAGGAGTATATCTAATAATTTCAGGATTCAGGAAAGGTGGGAAAAAACTGCGGAAGTGGAACAGCACCTTTAATTGTAGCAACCAGATGGGAAGGGGCCTGCTGGGAACGTTACTGGCTGGAGATATAAACGATAAAACGATAAAACGATAAAGGTGCAGAACGCGCTGAAAGAATGTTCTTTAAACTCATCGAGTGTTTGATGTTCGGCTCAGAAGAGAAAATCCGAGATAACGAGACGTTTTCAAAAAATACGAACGATCAGAAAGGTTACAAAGTAATGAAATCACACGACCTGCGCTGGGGGGGCAGGAATCCCGGCTTTATGGGGGGGGGGGGGGAGCAGATCCCTCGCTGTAGTCGTTGGTGCCCAGCTCTGCCGCCCGGTACCGCTGGCCGTCGGCTGGGGACACAGAAACTCTTTCCATTTATTTTGAGTGAGCAGAACCCATTCCTGCGCCAGCGCTTTTATCCATTTGTGACGTTTTGATGGACGAAACATTTTTATCCATCTTGGAGAGAAAAAACAATCATTTCATTATGGGGTCTTTAGTGGAAGAACTGGATGTGAATCAAAGCTGCCACAAAACACATTGTATCCTCCTCCATCAATCTATAAAACATGGAACCCGGCCACCAAGCTGGCCAAAAGACAAGGAACCCGGCCACCAAGATAGCCAGAAGACAAGGAACCCGGCCACGAAGCTGACCCAAAGGCATGGAACCCGGCCACCAAGCAGGCCAAAAGACAAGGAACCCGGCCACCGAGATAGCCAGAAGACATGGAACCCGGCCACCAAGCAGGCCAAAAGACATGGACCCTGCCTCCAAGATAGCCAACAGACATTCAGAAAATGGAGCCATTTACATGCAAGTACCGCAGAAACACGTGCTTTAAGAGCCACAATAAAACATGACCGGTACTGGATCCTGCTCATGCCCTCCACTGATGGCTTAAAACCTTCTCTGCCAAGCAATGCCCTCCACCGAGCTCAGGGAAATACCGGGTGATGTCGGTAAACATTCAGTCCCCGATTCTAACCACGCTGGCGTCTTATAATGTTACGGCTGAGTGCAGGCTGAGTGCTGGCTGAGTGCCGGCTGAGTGCCTGCTGAGTGCCAGCTGAGTGCCGGGGGCCGCGCGTTTTCAGAAAAGGTCTAGACAGAGAGCGCTCAGGATTCCATCGACTCATTGAGCGTTAATTCTATGGATTTCCAGCTTCGAGGCGTGAAAACATCTAACGATCAAAAAAAGGGAAACGCCAACCCGCCGTGAAGGTAAACAAACATTGGACAGAGGTGAGGGTTTGCCGGTTTTGTGTTTGGCGAGAAGAGGCGCTTTAGACAGTCGAGGGGCCGCGGGGTTTCCCCCTCACACCTGGACGGATCTCTCTGTGCGATTTACCCCGGGAATGGTTTTTGGGTGAATTCCTCATCCTTTAACTCCTGAAATCTGACGGCGATGAAAAGTCCTATTTTTTTTTTTTTCCGTTCGGACGATAAACCTCTTTGGTCTCTCAGCGCCGGGGCAATAAACGCTGGAATCAGGCGACACAAAAGCCCTTTTCTTTAGAGGGGATTTAAAAGAAACTTTGAAGTAATGAATCGGCTCCAGAGGATGATTGGTGGTCTCCGTCCAGCTGCTCTGCCGGCTTTTTACCTGTTACTCCAGGGTCCAGTCCGCGAGGGCCACAATGTTTGAGTCGTCTGGGACGGTGGGAAATCTCTCTCAATGTCCTGCGGGACCCAGCGGAGAAGTCAAAGCAAATCCAAATTACAAAAAATGTCTAATATTTCAAGTGAAAAAAAGCCTCCAGCGGACCCCGTGAAGCTCGGCTCGGTGGGACAGCTCCCCAGTTTCATTCTGCGCACGCTCCGCTCCCTGATATCCCGATTCCCGGGGTAGGAGTTGGGGGTATTGAATGAAATCAGAGCCGTGAGATTGCGGTCCAGAATCCAGCTGTCCCAGCGAGCTCTACCTCTAAAAATCAGGACTGTCTCACGCAAAGCGGGACAGTTGGGAGGCATGTCATCTGGCCCTGAATGTTCTTATTTCACATGCAAAAGTACCGTACCCGGCATCATCACACGGAAACATCTTCACCACACGGGAACATCTTCATCACACGGGAGCCATGATCCGGCCTCAGCCCCGCAGATCCCAGCAGCCTCCGGTTATCCGGTTCTTCAGCTCCCTCTAGAGGCCAGACTTGGAAATGACACAAATTCTACAAACTGCTACAGAGTAACAAGCGACGAAAGATCAACGCACCTGCTGAGCAAAGTCCTGACATTTCTGGCCAAAGCGCTTGGCTTTTTTTTTTTACGGAGAGGGTGATAGATAAGTAGAGCAGACTCCCAGCAGAGGTGGTAGAGGGTAATACAGTGAGGGGATTAAACATGCATGGGATAGACATACGGCTCCTGAATCTAAGACGAGACCAACGACTGATTAAGGTTTGAGTCTTTACAGCAGGAGAAACGGGGGACTAGACGGGGGCCGTCGGGGGCCGATCTGCCGGCAAGTTATGGGTTTCTATGGCTAAAACTTACATTTTTAAGACCCAATCTTATGTTACATCAGAAGACGTCTCATTTTTATTATTTAGCCCCTCGCTGTGGAATTATATGGCGGTACCCAGTTTTGTGCAATTACCTGATGTAAAGCAGGACACTTTAAGTAACTATATGTTCTATTGCAGGGGCGTCCAACGTGCGGCCCTCCAGCTGCTGCGGAACTACATCTCCCATACTCCTCAGCCAGCCCCTTAGCTGAAAGACCATTATGGGAGATGTAGTCCTGCAGCAGCTGGAGGGCCGCAGGTTGGACGCCCCTGTTCTATTGAGTGACGGCGCATCCTTTACATTGTTAATACAGCCAATTGTTTCAACATTATGTGAGAGGATCTGGGGCTACGGCCCGGGGCAGAAACCCCCTATTTACCCCAGACCTGGGAACTTTCTAAATGAGCTGCCCCTGGGACTCTTGAAATATTAACCCTTTCATAACCCATCATGAAGATTCTATACAGTGACTCACCAAACGTGTTACCCAAATGGCTCTAATACCGGTCGTCATGGAAACTTGAGTACTCATCATGTAAAGATACACTTAATGGAGTCACCTGTGTTCAAGCAGGGAGATCAACCGTAACATTCTGGAAGTAAAAGCATTAGCTGGGGGTCGTGTATATGATCCCAGCGGGGGGGGGGGCAGGAAGGAGTCAGATCCAGACTGCATGGCGCTGATAATCTGCCCCTTCATCCTGAGATTGGGGCAAAAACCCTGAGAGCTTCCAGGTTTATTTATCTTATATATTTCAGATTACATCGGGGGTGTGAAACTCCAGGCCCCCGGGGGCCACAACTAGTCTGGGATTTACAGAAATCCATACTTTTGTCCCATACAAGTCGCTGCCTCTAGCCTACCTTGTCTTCATAGCATCGAAGGGGTTAAAGGTCCGTACGAGCGACTCTATTGGTCGCCGGCAGGGAGCTCCTCTGGCGTCAACCAACGAAGGGCAGCTGCAGTCGGGAGGCAGGAATTCTATTTTCCTTTCTAGCACCGATTTTGTGACCCAGCGCGACCCGGAGCGCCGCGACCCGAAACACAATGCCCATTATATTCACATGTTTGCAGGCTGCGCATGTTACCGCACAGCGTGATGCACCTCACTTATTAACGTATAGTGTACAGCGCTACGGACTATGACGGCGCTATATAAATAATAATAATAAATACCTGGTCCTGGGGGTACTTGGCTGAGCAGACCCCCCCACCGCGGGGTGAATTCCTTCTTATTATAATTCTACACCATAGAGCTGCTAAAAAAACCAAACAGTGTTAGAGTGCAAGCTCTGTGGGACATTCCTGCCGCTACAAATGTTACATAAGGGTCACTCACCACGCCATATACAAAAAGACCCTAAATTTACCCCAAGATAATTAACGTGATCATGTACCGATCCCGAATTACGGTCCGAATTCACCCCCCGCCTTTGGATTAATAATTAGATAATTGGAGATTTTTATTTTAAAACATTTTATATTTATTTTTAAATTAAGAAGCACAACTCTGAGACAGGTAAAGACCCCCATTATAACCAATAACCATGGCGACACGAGGTCACGAACAAACAGGGGGCAAATGCATTAAGGGGGGGATCGATTAGAATGCCCCCCATGTATTTGCAAGGGGGGGGCGCCATTTAAATTTAAAGGGACCTCTCAGCTGTCACCACGCCCTCGATGGCCGGAGCGGCCCCTTCATAAAGCCGGTATAGACGTTATTTCATAATCCCTGACTCTACCCCCCCTCTATGATTTGCCCCATGAGGGCCCCAGTACAAGAACCTGCGCGATGCCAGAGACCCCCAAACGCCCCCCGACCGCCCAACAAAGGAGGATTTCGGAATTTTATGGAAGCGACAAAGGCTCTTCTGTTCCATTCTCATCTATTAGAGAAATCATTCATCGGCCCGCGGCGCTCGGCCCCCCCCCGCAGGACGCGGCTCGCAGCGGGAACGGGAAATGTGCCGGAATTCCGGGTTCTGCTCAATAAAATTGCGAAGGACTTTAAAAGATATGTAAGGAGAAAAACAAGGAGGGAGAGAGGAAGGAGCCGGTCAGGGTGGTAACAGCCAACATGCAGGGGTGCCTATTTAATATACATCTATAAACATAGAACCCGCCTGCAGGTCGGCCCCACCCGGCCCCCGTCTACTCGCCCGTTTCTCCTGCTGTAAGACTCAAACCTTAATCAGTCGTTGGTCTCGTCTTAGATTCAGGAGCCGTATGTCTATCCCATGCATGTTTAATACCCTCACTGTATTACCCTCTACCACCTCTGCTGGTAGGCTGTTGCATTCCTCTATCCCATGTATAGGTAGGTTTTCTGCCAGGATTTCTGTGAGTAGTTTGAATTATTCCCTGTGGGGCATCAAGGGGGGGTCCCATATTGCATAGCTGTCCACAGTCTATCGTTTATCGTTTTTCGAGCCGCTGGCAACCACACATTCACAATTACAAATACATTAATATTTATATATTCTGTATGTTACATTTCTATGGTTTGATTGCCATGGAGAGTTGTAAAAATATGTTAAAAACACTATTAATGGGTTAAAACTTTGAGGCAGCAACTTTCGGGAAAAAATGGTTTCTGCAAAATATTTCCACTGAAATTCTTGATGTTTAGTGAAGATAAGAATTCATCCGTCTGTCCGTACCAACTCCCCCGGTGTACAGAGCGCCTCTCACACCCCGCGGTGCCAGGAGAACGAAAGATTTCTGTAAAAAAAACATTCTGGAGCATAGAAACCCAGAAACAGCAGGCAGACTCACTCGGCCCCATCCGGCCCCTGTCTTCTTACAAAGACAAACCTTAATCAGTCGTTGTTGCAGGTACAGGAGAGAAAATTACCCTCCAGGAATTAATAATTAACTTTTAATGACAGAAATCTAATAATCTTAAAAAAATTAAACAGCTTTAACGGTATTCACAGAGAAAAGATAGATGATGGGGGGGGCACTCGCATCGCTGCTGTCATTTATGTTAAAAGTTAGGATTTTTCCCAATGAGAAGGTCAAAAGCTGTGAGTGCAATCAGTGGATGTGATTATTCTCCGCCCACTCAGTCAGGAAGCAGCTCCGCCCACTTTCATTTGCGATGTCGTAATAAAGCTGCCCCGCCCAGTTTTGTCATCATAAGGCTGTCCTGCCTAACCACTGGGAAACCTGCTTCGTCCGGTTTTGTTTGTGATATCATAAAGCTGCCCCGCCCAGTTTTGTTTGTGATGTCATCAGTGGCCAAGGGCATAAATACAAGCAAACACTGTTAAACCACTCATTGCTCAGCAGAGCAGGCGAAGATAAGATGATAGATATGGATCTCCTCAGTCTTATCATTTTTGGATGCCTCGGCACCAATATTGTGCTTTTTATTATAATTTTGCTGGGAGCTCAAAGATCTAAACGTTCTCCCAGAAAGGATCACGAAGCCCTTCTCTCCATGAAGATTTTACGTGTTGTTGGCAACATCAGTCATTCGTTGCTGAAGATGGAGGAGGCCCACAGACGCTCCCTGTCCCATATAACAGAGCGAGTCTCCGCTCTAGAAGAGCAGATAAGGGCAGGGAACCGAGAGGACAAGAGACGGCACAGAAAAGAGTCACCGAGACGCCTTAACAGAGGCCAAGAGACCAGCAATGGACGCTCTCGGATGTCATCAGAGAGAACATCTCGAGTGGACTCGCACCGTCATGAAGAAAATGGCCACGGCTCGTCTCCGGAAATCAGAAGGCTGCAGGCAATTATGAACCAGCTTCTCAAGGAGAATGTGGAGTTGTCTCGGCGTCTGGATGAGAGGACTCGGAAAGCGTCCAGTCTTGAAGAACGTTTGGGCTTAAAGAAAAGGGACGCAGGAGCTGTGATGGAAACCCCTTCTGACTTTGAATCCTCGGGCAGAAGCAGCAGTTCAGATACACTTGTTGAGTTTTCTTAACTCCGAGTTCCTCGTGAACTGAGATCCATCATACAGATCCAAGTCTCTCCGTGACAGCCTGGCTCAGGCAAAGGAACAACGTCTGGAATATGAGCGCCATCCTTAGACCGCCTCACGAGACGTTCCTTCTGCCGCTTCCCGTCACCAACTGAAGCGCGTCAGCAGTATCCAACTATGCGGCGCTTAACATCTAAACAGCTTCCATCGATCAAAACCACCAACCTTCCATCAAAGAGCTTCTGGATCCAAGGAGAAATCCGATTGCCTTTTGGAGTCAAGAAGGAATTTTTTCCCCTGATGCAGAATTGGAAGCAGCTTAATCAGGGGTTTTTGCCTTCTTTTGGATCAGGAGTAGAAAGGTTGAACTTGATGGACCTCGGTCTTTTCTTCAACCTTATGTACTATGTGGCCAATAAAGTTCGGTTATAAATAGAATGTACGGATCCTGAGATTTCTTTGCAAATAATTATTCTGCACAAATATTGGGTTTCTGCGTATAGATAACGTGAAACGCGTCAAAATACTTCAATCTCATTGCAGCATAAAATATGATTTCAAGGTTTTTAAAGCAGGAAAAAATCTGCAAACCGGAGGGCCGAGCGGGTCTTATCTGCCGCCAGATTCTGTTACTTTGTATAAATAGTTTATTTGTATTTTTACCATAAATTTAAATAAGAAGCAGCGATATCATTCTCTACGGTTATATTTTTATTATTTTGTTCTGTACAGTTTGTGTTGTTGGATTGTTTGTTAAAGATTGTTCTTCTAGATTGTAAGCTCCTTTGTGCGAGGGACCGGCTCACCTTCTCGTCTCTGTGATGCGCTACTTGTTAAGTCCTGATTACTCATTGTACAGCGCTGCGGAATATGATGGCGCTTTATAGACCGATAAAAATAATAATAAACGATGCATTTAATAGCAAATAAATAGAATGAAAAACGAGGAGCGAGACGAGGAAATCGCAGAAAGAAAGTACAAAGAGGCCGTATATAGTATTAATGCGGGGGCCGGATTCTGAGGTTTTTGAGAATTATATTCAGCGATATATATAATATTTTAGGTTGGAATTCTGTGGATTGGCTGCCGGGTACAGAAAGCATTATTTTTCTCGAATTAATAAAGTCTTTGAAATTATATTAATTAAAATATGTAAAAAGAAAAGATTGAGAGATAATCAGATTGTGACAAAAAGACTGAGCAATGGTTCTTATCAGTTAATTCGCTCAATATTATTCCTGGTAGTCCCAGAATATTCTAGAACCCGTCCCTGTGCGTCCAACGTATTTCGCTCAGTTATTCTATTATTTATGTTTAACGTTTAAATCCTAATTAGAATGTTTAGAAAGATTAAAAATAAAAGTCCTGAATTTCAAGTGCGTTCACTTCTGAGCTCATAAAGCTGCCCCGCCCAGTTTTGTTTCTGATGTCATCGTGAAGCTGCCCCTCCCACTCATGCAAAAAGTTGCCCCGCCCAGTTTAGCTTGTGATGTCATAAAGCTGCCCCGCCCAGTTTTGTCATAAGGTTGTCCTGCCTAATCACTGGGAAACCAGCCCCGTCTAGTTTAGTTTGTGATGTCATAAAGCGGCCCCGCCCACTTTTGCTTGTGATGTCATAAAGCTGCCCCGCCCAGTTTTGTCATAAGGTTGTCCTGCCTAATCACTGGGAAACCAGCCCCGTCTAGTTTAGTTTGTGATGTCATAAAGCGGCCCCGCCCACTTTTGCTTGTGATGTCATAAAGCTGCCCCGCCCAGTTTTGTCATAAGGTTGTCCTGCCTAATCACTGGGAAACCAGCCCCGTCTAGTTTAGTTTGTGATGTCATAAAGCGGCCCCGCCCACTTTTGCTTGTGATGTCATAAAGTTGCCCCGCCCACTTTTGTTTGTGATGTCATCCGTAGCCAAGGCTATAAATACAAGCAACTACTCTTAAACCACTCATTGTTCAGGGGAGCAGGCGAAGACAACATCACAGATGTGGAGCTCCTCAGTACTATTTTTGGATGCCTCGGCACCATTATAAATTATTTTTTTATAAATTATTTTTTTAGAAATTATTTTTTTAGAAATTATTTTTTATAAATTTGCTGGGAGCTCAAACCTCTAAACGCCCTCCCTGAAGAACTTGAACTTGAGAGACGGCACAGAAAAGAGTCACCGAGACGCCCTAACAGGGGCCAAGAGACCGGTAACGGACAGAACATCTCGAGTGCACTCGTGCCGAAGAAAATGGCCACGGCTCGTCTCTGGAAATGAGAAGACTGCAGGCAAATATGAACCGGCTTCTCTAGGAGAACGTAGAGCTGTCCCGGCGCCGGAACAGAGGACTCAGAGAGTCTTTAGGATGGATGTGGCGGTCGCACCTAAGGGTGATGATAGTGAGGGTCATCTCCAATATAACCAGGGGACGGAGATGTGAAAAATGAAGACAACAAAAAATAGTGCAGTGTGTCTTATGGAACCAACGCGAGTAATTATAAGAAGAAAGAGAAGAGGAAGAAGAAGAAGAAGAAGAAGAGGAAGAAGAAGGAGAAGAGGAAGAAGAAGGAGAAGAATATAAGATAAATATAAGATAAATACAGCTGTGTTGTAGCGGCGTGGGCAGAGTAACCCCTGCCTGTGGGCGCTCCTGCGGATGAGGCTTCTTCTGATTGAATGCTTGGGACACAGGTTTCATAGTCAATAATGTCAGAGATATAATAAGCTAATAATGGTTGCTCAGTTCTCACCAGCATGGGTGGTATTTTCAAGATAAGTGACATAATTATTAATTATTATTATTATTATTGTTTTATATTCCGTAGCGCTTACGAGCTTACAGTCTACATTTGTTGTATTGCATGCGTTGAAATGTTTTATTTATACTCTTTATTTCGTTGATTTAAATCTTTCTACTTTATTAGTGGTTTTGTCGGCGGTTTTGCACGCAATGTAACTTTATCTGTTTGTTAGGAAACGTTTGTATCGGAGCATCTCGTTGTCTAGTATCATTTACTTGGCATAATCTTTTTTATTGTTTCATAAGATATCCCGATGTTTTTGTATTCGTTTTTTAACGGCTTTGCTTTTGTTGTTGTAGTTGGTATCTTTTTTGTAGGGTTTGTTTCTTCTTTATGAGATCTTCTCTATTTCAGCGTTCGATCGGCTTTATTGTAGGATCTCTATTATTCTCAGTATATTTTTCCAGTCATTTTAAGACAGTTTGCTTGTTGGTTATAGACAGTGGTATCTGTACGATTCCTCCTCAGTCTGGTTAATTGGTTTTTCGGTATACTATCGTTTTTTAAAACGTGTTTTCAATGTTTTCTTCGATGTAAATTTCTAAATCTAAAAATGGAACCCGAGGAATGGCGGTGGATTAGGATCGGCCGTAACTGGGATGTAATTGGGTTTCCAGACACGATTGGCCGGCCTGGTGGTGATTTGTTGTTTTTGTGTATTTGGGGTAGGAAAGATATCACTGGGATGGATGGATAGTTAATGCCTATTTAGGTCTATTCTTTTTTATTCAAACTCTGGCTGTTTTTCTTCTCTCTAAAAATGCGGTTAGGTTAATTAATGTATATTTTGGTATCTTGAAGTTGTTCTTCATTCTTATCTTGACTTTTATCCTCTTTTTTCTCTCTGTAGCTATTTTCTCTTTTATCCTCTTTTTTCTCTCTTTAGCTATTTTCTTGGTGTGGAAAATACCACCCATGCTGCTGAGGATTTAGCGACCTTTATATAATTATTTAATAGCAGACAGTTTTTGTTTTTTGTAATTATTTAATAAAATACACTTCAGTAGAATACCGGGACCTGGGACCTGGGTATACGATCAGAAGGAGCCTCATCCACGAGAGCGCTCACCGGCGGGGGTCACACTGCCCTCGCTGTTACAGCAGAGCTTTATTTATCTTATATTCTTCTTCTTATAATTATTCACCTTGGTTCCATAAGACACACTGCGCTATTATTCATTTTTTCTTCGTTTTACACATCTCCGTCCCCTGGTTTATTGGAAGACCCTTTCAGTCATGATATCCATCCTAAATATGTGGCGCTTAACACCTAAACAGCTTGAATCGATCAAAACCACCAACTTCTGCATCAAAGAGCTTCTGGACCCAAGGAGAAATCCGATTGCCGTTTGGAGTCAAGAAGGAATTTTTTCCCCTGATGGCAGAATTAGAAGCTGCTTAATCAGGGGTTTTTTTCGCCTTCTTTTGGTAGGAAGGTAGGGCAGAAAGGTTGAGCCTTATGTACTATGTGGCCAATAAAGCTCTCTTATAAATAAAATGTACGGATCCTGACATTTCTTTTCAAATAATTATTCTGTGTATAGATAACGTGATACGCGTCGAAATACTTCAATCTCATCGCGGCAGACTCTGGGGTGATTTTCAGTGTAATGGGGCAAATTCTTAAGGTCTCTTAAGGGGGAAAGAAGAAGAAATCGCAGAAAGAAAGTACAAAGAGGCCGTACATAGTATTAATGCGGGGGCCGGATTCTGAGGTTTTTGAGAATTATAATAATCATTGATAATATTTTTGAAACTTTGTGGGTTGTCGTTTGGGAATGCGGGCACAGGAGAGAAAATTACCCTCCAGGAATTAATAATTAACTTTTAATGACAGAAATCTAATAATCTTAAAAAAATTAAACAGCTTTAACGGTATTCACAGAGAAAAGATAGATGATGGGGGGGGGCACTCGCATCGCTGCTGTCATTTATGTTAAAAGTTAGGATTTTTCCCAATGAGAAGGTCAAAAGCTGTGAGTGCAATCAGTGGATGTGATTATTCTCCGCCCACTCAATCAGGAAGCAGCTCCGCCCACTTTCATTTGTGATGTCGTAATAAAGCTGCCCCGCCCAGTTTTGTCATCATAAGGTTGTCCTGCCTAACCACTGGGAAACCTGCTCCGTCCGGTTTTGTTTGTGATATCATAAAGCTGCCCCGCCCAGTTTTGTTTGTGATGTCATCAGTGGCCAAGGGCATAAATACAAGCAAACACTGTTAAACCACTCATTGCTCAGCAGAGCAGGCGAAGATAAGATGATAGATATGGATCTCCTCAGTCTTATCATTTTTGGATGCCTCGGCACCAATATTGTGCTTTTTATTATAATTTTGCTGGGAGCTCAAAGATCTAAACGTTCTCCCAGAAAGGATCACGAAGCCCTTCTCTCCATGAACATTTTACGTGTTGTTGGCAACATCAGTCATTCGTTGCTGAAGATGGAGGAGGCCCACAGACGCTCCCTGTCCCATATAACAGAGCGAGTCTCCGCTCTAGAAGAGCAGATAAGGGCAGGGAACCGAGAGGACAAGAGACAGCACAGAAAAGAGTCACCGAGACGCCTTAACAGAGGCCAAGAGACCAGCAATGGACGCTCTCGGATGTCATCAGAGAGAACATCTCGAGTGGACTCGCACCGTCACAAAGAAAATGGCCACGGCTCGTCTCCGGAAATCAGAAGGCTGCAGGCAATTATGAACCAGCTTCTCAAGGAGAATGTGGAGTTGTCTCGGCGTCTGGATGAGAGGACTCGGAAAGCGTCCAGTCTTGAAGAACGTTTGGGCTTCAAGAAAAGGGACGCAGGAGCTGTGATGGAAACCCCTTCTGACTTTGAATCCTCGGGCAGAAGCAGCAGTTCAGATACACTTGTTGAGTTTTCTTAACTCCGAGTTCCTCGTGAACTGAGATCCATCATACAGATCCGAGTCTCTCCGTGACAGCCTGGCTCAGGCAAAGGAACAATGTCTGGAATATGAGCGCCATCCTTAGACCGCCTCACGAGACGTTCCTTCTGCCGCTTCCCGTCACCAACTGAAGCGCGTCAGCAGTATCCAACTATGCGGCGCTTAACATCTAAACAGCTTCAATCGATCAAAACCACCGACCTTCCATCAAAGAGCTTCTGGATCCAAGGAGAAATCCGATTGCCTTTTGGAGTCAAGAAGGAATTTTTTCCCCTGATGGCAGAATTGGAAGCAGCTTAATCAGGGGTTTTTTTCGCCTTCTTTTGGATCAGGAGTAGAAAGGTTGAACTTGATGGACCTCGGTCTTTTCTTCAACCTTATGTACTATGTGGCCAATAAAGTTCGGTTATAAATAGAATGTACGGATCCTGAGATTTCTTTGCAAATAATTATTCTGCACAAATATTGGGTTTCTGCGTATAGATAACGTGAAACGCGTCAAAATACTTCAATCTCATTGCGGCATAAAATATGATTTCAAGGTTTTTAAAGCAGGAAAAAATCTGCAAACCGGACGGCCGAGCGGGTCTTATCTGCCGCCAGATTCTGTTACTTTGTATAAATAGTTTATTTGTATTTTTACCATAAATTTAAATAAGAAGCAGCGATATCATTCTCTACGGTTATATTTTTAATATTTTGTTCTGTACAGTTTGTGTTGTTGGATTGTTTGTTAAAGATTGTTCTTCTAGATTGTAAGCTCCTTTGTACGAGGGACCGGCTCACCTTCTCGTCTCTGTGATGCGCTACTTGTTAAGTCCTGATTACTCATTGTACATCGCTGCGGAATATGATGGCGCTTTATAGACCAATAAAAATAATAATAAACGATGCATTTAATAGTAAATAAATAGAATGAAAAACGAGGAGAGAGACGAGGAAATCGCAGAAAGAAAGTACAAAGAGGCCGTATATAGTATTAATGCGGGGGCCGGATTCTGAGGTTTTTGAGAATTATATTCAGCGATACATATAATATTTTAGGTTGGAATTCTGTGGATTGGCTGCAGGGTACAGAAAGCATTATTTTTCTCGAATTAATAAAATCTTTGAAATTATATTAATTAAAATATGTAAAAAGAAATGATTGAGCGATAATCAGATTGTGACAAAAAGACTGAGCAATGGTTCTTATCAGTTAATTCGCTCAATATTATTCCTGGTAGTCCCAGAATATTCTAGAACCCGTCCCTGTGCGTCCAACGTATTTCGCTCAGTTATTCTATTATTTATGTTTAACGTTTAAATCCTAATTAGAATGTTTAGAAAGATTAAAAATAAAAGTCCTGAATTTCAAGTGCGTTCACTTCTGAGCTCATAAAGCTGCCCCGCCCAGTTTTGTTTCTGATGTCATCGTGAAGCTGCCCCTCCCACTCATGCAAAAAGTTGCCCCGCCCAGTTTAGCTTGTGATGTCATAAAGCTGCCCCGCCCAGTTTTGTCATAAGGTTGTCCTGCCTAATCACTGGGAAACCAGCCCCGTCTAGTTTAGTTTGTGATGTCATAAAGTGGCCCCGCCCACTTTTGCTTGTGATGTCATAAAGCTGCTCCGCCCAGTTTTGTCATAAGGTTGTCCTGCCTAATCACTGGGAAACCAGCCCCGTCTAGTTTAGTTTGTGATGTCATAAAGGGGCCCCGCCCACTTTTGCTTGTGATGTCATAAAGCTGCTCCGCCCAGTTTTGTCATAAGGTTGTCCTGCCTAATCACTGGGAAACCAGCCCCGTCTAGTTTCGTTTGTGATGTCATAAAGAGGCCCCGTCCACTTTTGCTTGTGATGTCATAAAGTTGCCCCGCCCACTTTTGTTTGTGATGTCATCCGTAGCCAAGGCTATAAATACAAGCAACTACTCTTAAACCACTCATTGTTCAGGGGAGCAGGCGAAGACAACATCACAGATGTGGAGCTCCTCAGTACTATTTTTGGATGCCTCGGCACCATTATAAATTATTTTTTTATAAATTATTTTTTTAGAAATTATTTTTTTAGAAATTATTTTTTATAAATTTGCTGGGAGCTCAAACCTCTAAACGCCCTCCCTGAAGAACTTGAACTTGAGAGACGGCACAGAAAAGAGTCACCGAGACGCCCTAACAGGGGCCAAGAGACCGGTAACGGACAGAACATCTCGAGTGCACTCGTGCCGAAGAAAATGGCCACGGCTCGTCTCTGGAAATGAGAAGACTGCAGGCAAATATGAGCCGGCTTCTCTAGGAGAACGTAGAGCTGTCCCGGCGCCGGAACAGAGGACTCAGAGAGTCTTTAGGATGGATGTGGCGGTCGCACCTAAGGGTGATGATAGTGAGGGTCATCTCCAATATAACCAGGGGACGGAGATGTGAAAAATGAAGACAACAAAAAATAGTGCAGTGTGTCTTATGGAACCAACGCGAGTAATTATAAGAAGAAAGAGAAGAGGAAGAAGAAGAAGAAGGAGAAGAGGAGGAAGAAGGAGAAGGAGAAGGAGAAGAAGAAGAAGAAGGAGAAGGAGAAGGATATAAGATAAATATAAGATAAATACAGCTGTGTTGTAGCGGCGTGGGCAGAGTAACCCCTGCCTGTGGGCGCTCCTGCGGATGAGGCTTCTTCTGATTGAATGCTTGGGACACAGGTTTCATAGTCAATAATGTCAGAGATATAATAAGCTAATAATGGTTGCTCAGTTCTCATCAGCATGGGTGGTATTTTCAAGATAAGTGACATAATTATTAATTATTATTATTATTATTATTTATTGTTTTATATTCCGTAGCGCTTACGAGCTTACAGTCTACATTTGTTGTATTGCATGCGATGAAATGTTTTATTTATACTCTTTATTTCGTTGATTAAAATCTTTCTACTTTATTAGTGGTTTTGTCGGTGGTTTTGCACGCAATGTAACTTTATCTTTTTGTTAGGAAACGTTTGTATCGGAGCGTCTCGTTGTCTAGTATCATTTACTTGGCATAATCTTTTTTATTGTTTCATAAGATATCCCGATGTTTTTGTATTCGTTTTTTTAACGGCTTTGCTTTTGTTGTTGTAGTTGGTATCTTTTTTGTAGGGTTTGTTTCTTCTTTATGAGATCTTCTCTATTTCAGCGTTCGATCGGCTTTATTGTAGGATCTCTATTATTCTCAGTATATTTTTCCAGTCATTTTAAGACAGTTTGCTTGTTGGTTATAGACAGTGGTATCTGTACGATTCCTCCTCAGTCTGGTTAATTGGTTTTTCGGTATACTATCGGTTTTTAAAACGTGTTTTCAATGTTTTCTTCAATGTAAATTTCTAAATCTAAAAATGGAACCCGAGGAATGGCGGTGGATTAGGATCGGCCGTAACTGGGATGTAATTGGGTTTCCAGACACGATTGGCCGGCCTGGTTGTGATTTGTTGTTTTTGTGTATTTGGGGTAGGAAAGATATCACTGGGATGGATGGATAGTTAATGTCTATTTAGGTCTATTCTTTTTTATTCAAACTCTGGCTGTTTTTCTTCTCTCTAAAAATGCGGTTAGGTTAATTAATGTATATTTTGGTATCTTGAAGTTGTTCTTCATTCTTATCTTGACTTTTATCCTCTTTTTTTCTCTCTGTAGCTATTTTCTCTTTTATCCTCTTTTTTCTCTCTTTAGCTATTTTCTTGGTGTGGAAAATACCACCCATGCTGCTGAGGATTTAGCGACCTTTATATAATTATTTAATAGCAGACAGTTTTTGTTTTTTGTAATTATTTAATAAAATACACTTCAGTAGAATACCGGGACCTGGGACCTGGGTATACGATCAGAAGGAGCCTCATCCACGAGAGCGCTCACCGGCGGGGGTCACACTGCCCTCGCTGTTACAGCAGAGCTTTATTTATCTTATATTCTTCTTCTTATAATTATTCACCTTGGTTCCATAAGACACACTGCGCTATTATTCATTTTTTCTTCGTTTTACACATCTCCGTCCCCTGGTTTATTGGAAGACCCTTTCAGTCATGATATCCATCCTAAATCTGTGGCGCTTAACACCTAAACAGCTTGAATCGATCAAAACCACCAACTTCTGCATCAAAGAGCTTCTGGACCCAAGGAGAAATCCGATTGCCGTTTGGAGTCAAGAAGGAATTTTTTCCCCTGATGGCAGAACTGCAAGCTGCTTAATCAGGGGTTTTTTTCGCCTTCTTTTGGTAGGAAGGTAGGGCAGAAAGGTTGAGCCTTATGTACTATGTGGCCAATAAAGCTCTCTTATAAATAAAATGTACGGATCCTGACATTTCTTTTCAAATAATTATTCTGTGTATAGATAACGTGATACGCGTCGAAATACTTCAATCTCATCGCGGCAGACTCTGGGGTGATTTTCAGTGTAATGGGGCAAATTCTTAAGGTCTCTTAAGGGGGAAAGAAGAAGAAATCGCAGAAAGAAAGTACAAAGAGGCCGTATATAGTATTAATGCGGGGGCCGGATTCTGAGGTTTTTGAGAATTATAATAATCAGTGATAATATTTTTGAAACTTTGTGGGTTGTCGTTTGGGAATGCGGGTACAGGAGAGAAAATTACCCTCCAGGAATTAATAATTAACTTTTAATGACAGAAATCTAATAATCTTAAAAAAATTAAACAGCTTTAACGGTATTCACAGAGAAAAGATAGATGATGGGGGGGGGCACTCGCATCGCTGCTGTCATTTATGTTAAAAGTTAGGATTTTTCCCAATGAGAAGGTCAAAAGCTGTGAGTGCAATCAGTGGATGTGATTATTCTCCGCCCACTCAATCAGGAAGCAGCTCCGCCCACTTTCATTTGTGATGTCGTAATAAAGCTGCCCCGCCCAGTTTTGTCATCATAAGGTTGTCCTGCCTAACCACTAGGAAACCTGCTTCGTCCGGTTTTGTTTGTGATATCATAAAGCTGCCCCGCCCAGTTTTGTTTGTGATGTCATCAGTGGCCAAGGGCATAAATACAAGCAAACACTGTTAAACCACTCATTGCTCAGCAGAGCAGGCGAAGATAAGATGATAGATATGGATCTCCTCAGTCTTATCATTTTTGGATGCCTTGGCACCAATATTGTGCTTTTTATTATAATTTTGCTGGGAGCTCAAAGATCTAAACGTTCTCCCAGAAAGGATCACGAAGCCCTTCTCTCCATGAACATTTTACGTGTTGTTGGCAACATCAGTCATTCGTTGCTGAAGATGGAGGAGGCACACAGACGCTCCCTGTCCCATATAACAGAGCGAGTCTCCGCTCTAGAAGAGCAGATAAGGGCAGGGAACCGAGAGGACAAGAGACGGCACAGAAAAGAGTCACCGAGACGCCTTAACAGAGGCCAAGAGACCAGCAATGGACGCTCTCGGATGTCATCAGAGAGAACATCTTGAGTGGACTCGCACCGTCACGAAGAAAATGGCCACGGCTCGTCTCCGGAAATCAGAAGGCTGCAGGCAATTATGAACCAGCTTCTCAAGGAGAATGTGGAGTTGTCTCGGCGCCTGGATGAGAGGACTCGGAAAGCGTCCAGTCTTGAAGAACGTTTGGGCTTCAAGAAAAGGGACGCAGGAGCTGTGATGGAAAACCCTTCTGACTTTGAATCCTCGGCCAGAAGCAGCAGTTCAGATACACTTGTTGAGTTTTCTTAACTCCGAGTTCCTCGTGAACTGAGATCCATCATACAGATCCGAGTCTCTCCGTGACAGCCTGGCTCAGGCAAAGGAACAACGTCTGGAATACGAGCGCCATCCTTAGACAGCCTCACGAGACGTTCCTTCTGCCGCTTCCCGTCACCAACTGAAGCGCGTCAGCAGTATCCAACTATGCGGCGCTTAACATCTAAACAGCTTCCATCGATCAAAACCACCAACCTTCCATCAAAGAGCTTCTGGATCCAAGGAGAAATCCGATTGCCTTTTGGAGTCAAGAAGGAATTTTTTCCCCTGATGGCAGAATTGGAAGCAGCTTAATCAGGGGTTTTTGCCTTCTTTTGGATCAGGAGTAGAAAGGTTGAACTTGATGGACCTCGGTCTTTTCTTCAACCTTATGTACTATGTGGCCAATAAAGTTCGGTTATAAATAGAATGTACGGATCCTGAGATTTCTTTGCAAATAATTATTCTGCACAAATATTGGGTTTCTGCGTATAGATAACGTGAAACGCGTCAAAATACTTCAATCTCATTGCGGCATAAAATATGATTTCAAGGTTTTTAAAGCAGGAAAAAATCTGCAAACCGGACGGCCGAGCGGGTCTTATCTGCCGCCAGATTCTGTTACTTTGTATAAATAGTTTATTTGTATTTTTACCATAAATTTAAATAAGAAGCAGCGATATCATTCTCTACGGTTATATTTTTATTATTTTCTTCTGTACAGTTTGTGTTGTTGGATTGTTTGTTAAAGATTGTTCTTCTAGATTGTAAGCTCCTTTGTACGAGGGACCGGCTCACCTTCTCGTCTCTGTGATGCGCTACTTGTTAAGTCCTGATTACTCATTGTACATCGCTGCGGAATATGATGGCGCTTTATAGACCAATAAAAATAATAATAAACGATGCATTTAATAGTAAATAAATAGAATGAAAAACGAGGAGAGAGACGAGGAAATCGCAGAAAGAAAGTACAAAGAGGCCGTATATAGTATTAATGCGGGGGCCGGATTCTGAGGTTTTTGAGAATTATATTCAGCGATACATATAATATTTTAGGTTGGAATTCTGTGGATTGGCTGCCAGGTACAGAAAGCATTATTTTTCTCGAATTAATAAAATCTTTGAAATTATATTAATTAAAATATGTAAAAAGAAAAGATCGAGAGATAATCAGATTGTGACAAAAAGACTGAGCAATGGTTCTTATCAGTTAATTCGCTCAATATTATTCCTGGTAGTCCCAGAATATTCTAGAACCCGTCCCTGTGCGTCCAACGTATTTCGCTCAGTTATTCTATTATTTATGTTTAACGTTTAAATCCTAATTAGAATGTTTAGAAAGATTAAAAATAAAAGTCCTGAAATTCAAGTGCGTTCACTTCTGAGCTCATAAAGCTGCCCCGCCCAGTTTTGCTTCTGATGTCATCGTGAAGCTGCCCCTCCCACTCATGCAAAAAGTTGCCCCGCCCAGTTTAGCTTGTGATGTCATAAAGCTGCCCCGCCCAGTTTTGTCATAAGGTTGTCCTGCCTAATCACTGGGAAACCAGCCCCGTCTAGTTTAGTTTGTGATGTCATAAAGCGGCCCCGCCCACTTTTGCTTGTGATGTCATAAAGCTGCCCCGCCCAGTTTTGTCATAAGGTTGTCCTGCCTAATCACTGGGAAACCAGCCCCGTCTAGTTTAGTTTGTGATGTCATAAAGCGGCCCCGCCCACTTTTGCTTGTGATGTCATAAAGCTGCCCCGCCCAGTTTTGTCATAAGGTTGTCCTGCCTAATCACTGGGAAACCAGCCCCGTCTAGTTTAGTTTGTGATGTCATAAAGCGGCCCCGCCCACTTTTGCTTGTGATGTCATAAAGTTGCCCCGCCCACTTTTGTTTGTGATGTCATCCGTAGCCAAGGCTATAAATACAAGCAACTACTCTTAAACCACTCATTGTTCAGGGGAGCAGGCGAAGACAACATCACAGATGTGGAGCTCCTCAGTACTATTTTTGGATGCCTCGGCACCATTATAAATTATTTTTTTATAAATTATTTTTTTATAAATTATTTTTTTATAAATTTGCTGGGAGCTCAAACCTCTAAACGCCCTCCCTGAAGAACTTGAACTTGAGAGACGGCACAGAAAAGAGTCACCGAGACGCCCTAACAGGGGCCAAGAGACCGGTAACGGACAGAACATCTCGAGTGCACTCGTGCCGAAGAAAATGGCCACGGCTCGTCTCCGGAAATGAGAAGACTGCAGGCAAATATGAACCGGCTTCTCTAGGAGAACGTAGAGCTGTCCCGGCGCCGGAACAGAGGACTCAGAGAGTCTTTAGGATGGATGTGGCGGTCGCACCTAAGGGTGATGATAGTGAGGGTCATCTCCAATATAACCAGGGGACGGAGATGTGAAAAATGAAGACAACAAAAAATAGTGCAGTGTGTCTTATGGAACCAACGCGAGTAATTATAAGAAGAAAGAGAAGAGGAAGAAGAAGAAGAAGGAGAAGAGGAAGAAGAAGAAGAAGAAGAAGAAGAAGGAGAAGGAGAAGGAGAAGAATATAAGATAAATATAAGATAAATACAGCTGTGTTGTAGCGGCGTGGGCAGAGTAACCCCTGCCTGTGGGCGCTCCTGCGGATGAGGCTTCTTCTGATTGAATGCTTGGGACACAGGTTTCATAGTCAATAATGTCAGAGATATAATAAGCTAATAATGGTTGCTCAGTTCTCATCAGCATGGGTGGTATTTTCAAGATAAGTGACATAATTATTAATTATTATTATTATTATTATTTATTGTTTTATATTCCGTAGCGCTTACGAGCTTACAGTCTACATTTGTTGTATTGCATGCGTTGAAATGTTTTATTTATACTCTTTATTTCGTTGATTTAAATCTTTCTACTTTATTAGTGGTTTTGTCGGTGGTTTTGCACGCAATGTAACTTTATCTGTTTGTTAGGAAACGTTTGTATTGGAGGATCTCGTTGTCTAGTATCATTTACTTGGCATAATCTTTTTTATTGTTTCATAAGATATCCCGATGTTTTTGTATTCGTTTTTTAACGGCTTTGCTTTTGTTGTTGTAGTTGGTATCTTTTTTGTAGGGTTTGTTTCTTCTTTATGAGATCTTCTCTATTTCAGTGTTCGATCGGCTTTATTGTAGGATCTCTATTATTCTCAGTATATTTTTCCAGTCATTTTAAGACAGTTTGCTTGTTGGTTATAGACAGTGGTATCTGTACGATTCCTCCTCAGTCTGGTTAATTGGTTTTTCGGTATACTATCGTTTTTTAAAACGTGTTTTCAATGTTTTCTTCAATGTAAATTTCTAAATCTAAAAATGGAACCCGAGGAATGGCGGTGGATTAGGATCGGCCGTAACTGGGATGTAATTGGGTTTCCAGACATAGTTAGATAGTTAATGTCTATTTAGGTCTATTCTTTTTTATTCAAACTCTGGCTGTTTTTCTTCTCTCTAAAAATGCGGTTAGGTTAATTAATGTATATTTTGGTATCTTGAAGTTGTTCTTCATTCTTATCTTGACTTTTATCCTCTTTTTTTCTCTCTGTAGCTATTTTCTCTTTTATCCTCTTTTTTTCTCTCTGTAGCGATTTTCTCTTTTATCCTCTTTTTTCTCTCTGTAGCTATTTTCTCTTTTATCCTCTTTTTTCTCTCTGTAGCTATTTTCTTGGTGTGGAAAATACCACCCATGCTGCTGAGGATTTAGCGACCTTTATATAATTATTTAATAGCAGACAGTTTTTGTTTTTTGTAATTATTTAATAAAATACACTTCAGTAGAATACCGGGACCTGGGACCTGGGTATACGATCATAAGGAGCCTCATCCACGAGAGCGCTCACCGGCGGGGGTCACACTGCCCTCGCTGTTACAGCAGAGCTTTATTTATCTTATATTCTTCTTCTTATAATTATTCACCTTGGTTCCATAAGACACACTGCGCTATTATTCATTTTTTCTTCGTTTTACACATCTCCGTCCCCTGGTTTATTGGAAGACCCTTTCAGTCATGATATCCATCCTAAATATGTGGCGCTTAACACCTAAACAGCTTGAATCGATCAAAACCACCAACTTCTGCATCAAAGAGCTTCTGGACCCAAGGAGAAATCCGATTGCCGTTTGGAGTCAAGAAGGAATTTTTTCCCCTGATGGCAGAACTGCAAGCTGCTTAATCAGGGGTTTTTTTCGCCTTCTTTTGGTAGGAAGGTAGGGCAGAAAGGTTGAGCCTTATGTACTATGTGGCCAATAAAGCTCTCTTATAAATAAAATGTACGGATCCTGACATTTCTTTTCAAATAATTATTCTGTGTATAGATAACGTGATACGCGTCGAAATACTTCAATCTCATCGCGGCAGACTCTGGGGTGATTTTCAGTGTAATGGGGCAAATTCTTAAGGTCTCTTAAGGGGGAAAGAAGAAGAAATCGCAGAAAGAAAGTACAAAGAGGCCGTATATAGTATTAATGCGGGGGCCGGATTCTGAGGTTTTTGAGAATTATAATAATCATTGATAATATTTTTGAAACTTTGTGGGTTGTCGTTTGGGAATGCGGGCACAGGAGAGAAAATTACCCTCCAGGAATTAATAATTAACTTTTAATGACAGAAATCTAATAATCTTAAAAAAATTAAACAGCTTTAACGGTATTCACAGAGAAAAGATAGATGATGGGGGGGGCACTCGAATCGCTGCTGTCATTTATGTTAAAAGTTAGGATTTTTCCCAATGAGAAGGTCAAAAGCTGTGAGTGCAATCAGTGGATGTGATTATTCTCCGCCCACTCAATCAGGAAGCAGCTCCGCCCACTTTCATTTGTGATGTCGTAATAAAGCTGCCCCGCCCAGTTTTGTCATCATAAGGTTGTCCTGCCTAACCACTGGGAAACCTGCTCCGTCCGGTTTTGTTTGTGATATCATAAAGCTGCCCCGCCCAGTTTTGTTTGTGATGTCATCAGTGGCCAAGGGCATAAATACAAGCAAACACTGTTAAACCACTCATTGCTCAGCAGAGCAGGCAAAGATAAGATGATAGATATGGATCTCCTCAGTCTTATCATTTTTGGATGCCTCGGCACCAATATTGTGCTTTTTATTATAATTTTGTTGGGAGCTCAAAGATCTAAACGTTCTCCCAGAAAGGATCACGAAGCCCTTCTCTCCATGAAGATTTTACGTGTTGTTGGCAACATCAGTCATTCGTTGCTGAAGATGGAGGAGGCACACAGACGCTCCCTGTCCCATATAACAGAGCGAGTCTCCGCTCTAGAAGAGCAGATAAGGGCAGGGAACCGAGAGGACAAGAGACGGCACAGAAAAGAGTCACCGAGACGCCTTTACAGAGGCCAAGAGACCAGCAATGGACGCTCTCGGGTGTCATCAGAGAGAACATCTCGAGTGGACTCGCACCGTCACGAAGAAAATGGCCACGGCTCGTCTCCGGAAATCAGAAGGCTGCAGGCAATTATGAACCAGCTTCTCAAGGAGAATGTGGAGTTGTCTCAGCGTCTGGATGAGAGGACTCGGAAAGCGTCCAGTCTTGAAGAACGTTTGGGCTTCAAGAAAAGGGACGCAGGAGCTGTGATGGAAAACCCTTCTGACTTTGAATCCTCGGGCAGAAGCAGCAGTTCAGATACACTTGTTGAGTTTTCTTAACTCCGAGTTCCTCGTGAACTGAGATCCATCATACAGATCCGAGTCTCTCCGTGACAGCCTGGCTCAGGCAAAGGAACAACGTCTGGAATACGAGCGCCATCCTTAGACCGCCTCACGAGACGTTCCTTCTGCCGCTTCCCGTCACCAACTGAAGCGCGGCAGCAGTATCCAACTATGCGGCGCTTAACATCTAAACAGCTTCCATCGATCAAAACCACCAACCTTCCATCAAAGAGCTTCTGGATCCAAGGAGAAATCCGATTGCCTTTTGGAGTCAAGAAGGAATTTTTTCCCCTGATGCAGAATTGGAAGCAGCTTAATCAGGGGTTTTTTGCCTTCTTTTGGATCAGGAGTAGAAAGGTTGAACTTGATGGACCTCGGTCTTTTCTTCAACCTTATGTACTATGTGGCCAATAAAGTTCGGTTATAAATAGAATGTACGGATCCTGAGATTTCTTTGCAAATAATTATTCTGCACAAATATTGGGTTTCTGCGTATAGATAACGTGAAACGCGTCAAAATACTTCAATCTCATTGCAGCATAAAATATGATTTCAAGGTTTTTAAAGCAGGAAAAAATCTGCAAACCGGACGGCCGAGCGGGTCTTATCTGCCGCCAGATTCTGTTACTTTGTATAAATAGTTTATTTGTATTTTTACCATAAATTTAAATAAGAAGCAGCGATATCATTCTCTACGGTTATATTTTTAATATTTTGTTCTGTACAGTTTGTGTTGTTGGATTGTTTGTTAAAGATTGTTCTTCTAGATTGTAAGCTCCTTTGTACGAGGGACCGGCTCATCTTTTCGTCTCTGTGATGCGCTACTTGTTAAGTCCTGATTACTCATTGTACATCGCTGCGGAATATGATGGCGCTTTATAGACCAATAAAAATAATAATAAACGATGCATTTAATAGCAAATAAATAGAATGAAAAACGAGGAGAGAGACGAGGAAATCGCAGAAAGAAAGTACAAAGAGGCCGTATATAGTATTAATGCGGGGGCCGGATTCTGAGGTTTTTGAGAATTATATTCAGTGATATATATAATATTTTAGGTTGGAATTCTGTGGATTGGCTGCAGGGTACAGAAAGCATTATTTTTCTCGAATTAATAAAATCTTTGAAATTATATTAATTAAAATATGTAAAAAGAAAAGATTGAGAGATAATCAGATTGTGACAAAAAGACTGAGCAATGGTTCTTATCAGCTAATTCGCTCAATATTATTCCTGGTAGTCCCAGAATATTCTAGAACCCGTCCCTGTGCGTCCAACGTATTTCGCTCAGTTATTCTATTATTTATGTTTAACGTTTAAATCCTAATTAGAATGTTTCTAAAGATTAAAAATAAAAGTCCTGAATTTCAAGTGCGTTCACTTCTGAGCTCATAAAGCTGCCCCGCCCAATTTTGTTTCTGATGTCATCGTGAAGCTGCCCCTCCCACTCATGCAAAAAGTTGCCCCGCCCAATTTAGCTTGTGATGTCATAAAGCTGCCCCGCCCAGTTTTGTCATAAGGTTGTCCTGCCTAATCACTGGGAAACCAGCCCCGTCTAGTTTAGTTTGTGATGTCATAAAGCGGCCCCGCCCACTTTTGCTTGTGATGTCATAAAGCTGCCCCGCCCAGTTTTGTCATAAGGTTGTCCTGCCTAATCACTGGGAAACCAGCCCCGTCTAGTTTAGTTTGTGATGTCATAAAGCGGCCCCGCCCACTTTTGCTTGTGATGTCATAAAGCTGCCCCGCCCAGTTTTGTCATAAGGTTGTCCTGCCTAATCACTGGGAAACCAGCCCCGTCTAGTTTAGTTTGTGATGTCATAAAGCGGCCCCGCCCACTTTTGCTTGTGATGTCATAAAGTTGCCCCGCCCACTTTTGTTTGTGATGTCATCCGTAGCCAAGGCTATAAATACAAGCAACTACTCTTAAACCACTCATTGTTCAGGGGAGCAGGCGAAGACAACATCACAGATGTGGAGCTCCTCAGTACTATTTTTGGATGCCTCGGCACCATTATAAATTATTTTTTGATAAATTATTTTTTTATAAATTATTTTTTTATAAATTTGCTGGGAGCTCAAACCTCTAAACGCCCTCCCTGAAGAACTTGAACTTGAGAGACGGCACAGAAAAGAGTCACCGAGAAGCCCTAACAGGGGCCAAGAGACCGGTAACGGACAGAACATCTCGAGTGCACTCGTGCCGAAGAAAATGGCCACGGCTCGTCTCTGGAAATGAGAAGACTGCAGGCAAATATGAGCCGGCTTCTCTAGGAGAACGTAGAGCTGTCCCGGCGCTGGAACAGAGGACTCAGAGAGTCTTTAGGATGGATGTGGCGGTCGCACCTAAGGGTGATGATAGTGAGGGTCATCTCCAATATAACCAGGGGACGGAGATGTGAAAAATGAAGACAACAAAAAATAGTGCAGTGTGTCTTATGGAACCAACGCGAGTAATTATAAGAAGAAAGAGAAGAGGAAGAAGAAGAAGAAGGAGAAGAGGAGGAAGAAGGAGAAGGAGAAGAGGAAGAAGAAGGAGAAGGAGAAGAATATAAGATAAATATAAGATAAATACAGCTGTGTTGTAGCGGCGTGGGCAGAGTAACCCCTGCCTGTGGGCGCTCCTGCGGATGAGGCTTCTTCTGATTGAATGCTTGGGACACAGGTTTCATAGTCAATAATGTCAGAGATATAATAAGCTAATAATGGTTGCTCAGTTCTCATCAGCATGGGTGGTATTTTCAAGATAAGTGACATAATTATTAATTATTATTATTATTATTATTTATTGTTTTATATTCCGTAGCGCTTACGAGCTTACAGTCTACATTTGTTGTATTGCATGCGATGAAATGTTTTATTTATACTCTTTATTTCGTTGATTAAAATCTTTCTACTTTATTAGTGGTTTTGTCGGTGGTTTTGCACGCAATGTAACTTTATCTTTTTGTTAGGAAACGTTTGTATCGGAGCGTCTCGTTGTCTAGTATCATTTACTTGGCATAATCTTTTTTATTGTTTCATAAGATATCCCGATGTTTTTGTATTCGTTTTTTAACGGCTTTGCTTTTGTTGTTGTAGTTGGTATCTTTTTTGTAGGGTTTGTTTCTTCTTTATGAGATCTTCTCTATTTCAGCGTTCGATCGGCTTTATTGTAGGATCTCTATTATTCTCAGTATATTTTTCCAGTCATTTTAAGACAGTTTGCTTGTTGGTTATAGACAGTGGTATCTGTACGATTCCTCCTCGGTCTGGTTAATTGGTTTTTCGGTATACTATCGTTTTTTAAAACATGTTTTCAATGTTTTCTTCAATGTAAATTTCTAAATCTAAAAATGGAACCCGAGGAATGGCGGTGGATTAGGATCGGCCGTAACTGGGATGTAATTGGGTTTCCAGACACGATTGGCCGGCCTGGTTGTGATTTGTTGTTTTTGTGTATTTGGGGTAGGAAAGATATCACTGGGATGGATGGATAGTTAATGCCTATTTAGGTCTATTCTTTTTTATTCAAACTCTGGCTGTTTTTCTTCTCTCTAAAAATGCGGTTAGGTTAATTAATGTATATTTTGGTATCTTGAAGTTGTTCTTCATTCTTATCTTGACTTTTATCCTCTTTTTTTCTCTCTGTAGCTATTTTCTCTTTTATCCTCTTTTTTCTCTCTTTAGCTATTTTCTTGGTGTGGAAAATACCACCCATGCTGCTGAGGATTTAGCGACCTTTATATAATTATTTAATAGCAGACAGTTTTTGTTTTTTGTAATTATTTAATAAAATACACTTCAGTAGAATACCGGGACCTGGGACCTGGGTATACGATCAGAAGGAGCCTCATCCACGAGAGCGCTCACCGGCGGGGGTCACACTGCCCTCGCTGTTACAGCAGAGCTTTATTTATCTTATATTCTTCTTCTTATAATTATTCACCTTGGTTCCATAAGACACACTGCGCTATTATTCATTTTTTCTTCGTTTTACACATCTCCGTCCCCTGGTTTATTGGAAGACCCTTTCAGTCATGATATCCATCCTAAATATGTGGCGCTTAACACCTAAACAGCTTGAATCGATCAAAACCACCAACTTCTGCATCAAAGAGCTTCTGGACCCAAGGAGAAATCCGATTGCCGTTTGGAGTCAAGAAGGAATTTTTTCCCCTGATGGCAGAACTGCAAGCTGCTTAATCAGGGGTTTTTTTCGCCTTCTTTTGGTAGGAAGGTAGGGCAGAAAGGTTGAGCCTTATGTACTATGTGGCCAATAAAGCTCTCTTATAAATAAAATGTACGGATCCTGACATTTCTTTTCAAATAATTATTCTGTGTATAGATAACGTGATACGCGTCGAAATACTTCAATCTCATCGCGGCAGACTCTGGGGTGATTTTCAGTGTAATGGGGCAAATTCTTAAGGTCTCTTAAGGGGGAAAGAAGAAGAAATCGCAGAAAGAAAGTACAAAGAGGCCGTATATAGTATTAATGCGGGGGCCGGATTCTGAGGTTTTTGAGAATTATAATAATCATTGATAATATTTTTGAAACTTTGTGGGTTGTCGTTTGGGAATGCGGGCACAGGAGAGAAAATTACCCTCCAGGAATTAATAATTAACTTTTAATGACAGAAATCTAATAATCTTAAAAAAATTAAACAGCTTTAACGGTATTCACAGAGAAAAGATAGATGATGGGGGGGGCACTCGAATCGCTGCTGTCATTTATGTTAAAAGTTAGGATTTTTCCCAATGAGAAGGTCAAAAGCTGTGAGTGCAATCAGTGGATGTGATTATTCTCCGCCCACTCAATCAGGAAGCAGCTCCGCCCACTTTCATTTGTGATGTCGTAATAAAGCTGCCCCGCCCAGTTTTGTCATCATAAGGTTGTCCTGCCTAACCACTGGGAAACCTGCTCCGTCCGGTTTTGTTTGTGATATCATAAAGCTGCCCCGCCCAGTTTTGTTTGTGATGTCATCAGTGGCCAAGGGCATAAATACAAGCAAACACTGTTAAACCACTCATTGCTCAGCAGAGCAGGCAAAGATAAGATGATAGATATGGATCTCCTCAGTCTTATCATTTTTGGATGCCTCGGCACCAATATTGTGCTTTTTATTATAATTTTGTTGGGAGCTCAAAGATCTAAACGTTCTCCCAGAAAGGATCACGAAGCCCTTCTCTCCATGAAGATTTTACGTGTTGTTGGCAACATCAGTCATTCGTTGCTGAAGATGGAGGAGGCACACAGACGCTCCCTGTCCCATATAACAGAGCGAGTCTCCGCTCTAGAAGAGCAGATAAGGGCAGGGAACCGAGAGGACAAGAGACGGCACAGAAAAGAGTCACCGAGACGCCTTTACAGAGGCCAAGAGACCAGCAATGGACGCTCTCGGGTGTCATCAGAGAGAACATCTCGAGTGGACTCGCACCGTCACGAAGAAAATGGCCACGGCTCGTCTCCGGAAATCAGAAGGCTGCAGGCAATTATGAACCAGCTTCTCAAGGAGAATGTGGAGTTGTCTCAGCGTCTGGATGAGAGGACTCGGAAAGCGTCCAGTCTTGAAGAACGTTTGGGCTTCAAGAAAAGGGACGCAGGAGCTGTGATGGAAAACCCTTCTGACTTTGAATCCTCGGGCAGAAGCAGCAGTTCAGATACACTTGTTGAGTTTTCTTAACTCCGAGTTCCTCGTGAACTGAGATCCATCATACAGATCCGAGTCTCTCCGTGACAGCCTGGCTCAGGCAAAGGAACAACGTCTGGAATACGAGCGCCATCCTTAGACCGCCTCACGAGACGTTCCTTCTGCCGCTTCCCGTCACCAACTGAAGCGCGGCAGCAGTATCCAACTATGCGGCGCTTAACATCTAAACAGCTTCCATCGATCAAAACCACCAACCTTCCATCAAAGAGCTTCTGGATCCAAGGAGAAATCCGATTGCCTTTTGGAGTCAAGAAGGAATTTTTTCCCCTGATGGCAGAATTGGAAGCAGCTTAATCAGGGGTTTTTGCCTTCTTTTGGATCAGGAGTAGAAAGGTTGAACTTGATGGACCTCTGCCTTTTCTTCAACCTTATGTACTATGTGGCCAATAAAGTTTGGTTATAAATAGAATGTACGGATCCTGAGATTTCTTTGAAAATTATTATTTTGTGTATAGATAACGTGAAACTCGTCAAAATACTTCAATCTCATTGCAGCATAAAATATGATTTCAAGGTTTTTAAAGCAGGAAAAAAATCTGCAAACCGGACACCCGAGCGGGTCTTATCTGCCGCCAGATTCTGTTACTTTGTATAAATAGTTTATTTGTATTTTTACCATAAATTTAAATAAGAAGCAGCGATATCATTCTCTACGGTTATATTTTTATTATTTTGTTCTGTACAGTTTGTGTTGTTGGATTGTTTGTTAAAGATTGTTCTTCTAGATTGTAAGCTCCTTTGTGCGAGGGACCGGCTCACCTTTTCGTCTCTGTGATGCGCTACTTGTTAAGTCCTGATTACTCATTGTACATCGTTGCGGAATATGATGGCGCTTTATAGACCAATAAAAATAATAATAAACGATGCATTTAATAGTAAAAAAATAGAATGAAAAACGAGGAGAGAGACGAGGAAATCGCAGAAAGAAAGTACAAAGAGGCCGTATAGAGTATTAATGCGGGGGGCGGATTCTGAGGTTTTTGAGAATTATATTCAGCGATATATATAATATTTTAGGTTGGAATTCTGTGGATTGGCTGCCGGGTACAGAAAGCATTATTTTTCTCGAATTAATAAAATCTTTGAAATTATATTAATTAAAATATGTAAAAAGAAAAGATTGAGAGATAATCAGATTGTGACAAAAAGACTGAGCAATGGTTCTTATCAGTTAATTCGCTCAATATTATTCCTGGTAGTCCCAGAATATTCTAGAACCCGTCCCTGTGCGTCCAACGTATTTCGCTCAGTTATTCTATTATTTATGTTTAACGTTTAAATCCTAATTAGAATGTTTATAAAGATTAAAAATAAAAGTCCTGAATTTCAAGTGCGTTCACTTCTGAGCTCATAAAGCTGCCCCGCCCAGTTTTGTTTCTGATGTCATCGTGAAGCTGCCCCTCCCACTCATGCAAAAAGTTGCCCCGCCCAGTTTAGCTTGTGATGTCATAAAGCTGCCCCGCCCAGTTTTGTCATAAGGTTGTCCTGCCTAATCACTGGGAAACCAGCCCCGTCTAGTTTAGTTTGTGATGTCATAAAGCGGCCCCGCCCACTTTTGCTTGTGATGTCATAAAGCTGCTCCGCCCAGTTTTGTCATAAGGTTGTCCTGCCTAATCACTGGGAAACCAGCCCCGTCTAGTTTAGTTTGTGATGTCATAAAGCGGCCCCGCCCACTTTTGCTTGTGATGTCATAAAGCTGCTCCGCCCAGTTTTGTCATAAGGTTGTCCTGCCTAATCACTGGGAAACCTGCCCCGTCTAGTTTCGTTTGTGATGTCATAAAGCGGCCCCGCCCACTTTTGCTTGTGATGTCATAAAGTTGCCCCGCCCACTTTTGTTTGTGATGTCATCCGTAGCCAAGGCTATAAATACAAGCAACTACTCTTAAACCACTCATTGTTCAGGGGAGCAGGCGAAGACAACATCACAGATGTGGAGCTCCTCAGTACTATTTTTGGATGCCTCGGCACCATTATAAATTAGTTTTTTTATAAATTATTTTTTTAGAAATTATTTTTTATAAATTTGCTGGGAGCTCAAACCTCTAAACGCCCTCCCTGAAGAACTTGAGAGACGGCACAGAAAAGAGTCACCGAGACGCCCTAACAGGGGCCAAGAGACCGGTAACGGACAGAACATCTCGAGTGCACTCGTGCCGAAGAAAATGGCCACGGCTCGTCTCCGGAAATGAGAAGACTGCAGGCAAATATGAGCCGGCTTCTCTAGGAGAACGTAGAGCTGTCCCGGCGCCGGAACAGAGGACTCAGAGAGTCTTTAGGATGGATGTGGCGGTCGCACCTAAGGGTGATGATAGTGAGGGTCATCTCCAATATAACCAGGGGACGGAGATGTGAAAAATGAAGACAACAAAAAATAGTGCAGTGTGTCTTATGGAACCAACGCGAGTAATTATAAGAAGAAAGAGAAGAGGAAGAAGAAGAAGAAGAAGGAGAAGAGGAAGAAGGAGAAGGAGAAGGAGAAGAGGAAGAAGAAGGAGAAGGAGAAGAATATAAGATAAATATAAGATAAATACAGCTGTGTTGTAGCGGCGTGGGCAGAGTAACCCCTGCCTGTGGGCGCTCTTGCGGGTGAGGCTTCTTCTGATTGAATGCTTGGGACACAGGTTTCATAGTCAATAATGTCAGAGATATAATAAGCTAATAATGGTTGCTCAGTTCTCATCAGCATGGGTGGTATTTTCAAGATAAGTGACATAATTATTAATTATTATTATTATTTATTGTTTTATATTCCGTAGCGCTTACGAGCTTACAGTCTACATTTGTTGTATTGCATGCGATGAAATGTTTTATTTATACTCTTTATTTCGTTGATTTAAATCTTTCTACTTTATTAGTGGTTTTGTCGGTGGTTTTGCACGCAATGTAACTTTATCTGTTTGTTAGGAAACGTTTGTATCGGAGCATCTCATTGTCTAGTATCATTTACTTGGCATAATCTTTTTTATTGTTTCATAAGATATCCCGATGTTTTTGTATTCGTTTTTTTAACGGCTTTGCTTTTGTTGTTGTAGTTGGTATTCTTTTTGTAGGGTTTGTTTCTTCTTTATGAGATCTTCTCTATTTCAGCGTTCGATCGGCTTTATTGTAGGATCTCTATTATTCTCAGTATATTTTTCCAGTCATTTTAAGACAGTTTGCTTGTTGGTTATAGACAGTGGTATCTGTACGATTCCTCCTCAGTCTGGTTAATTGTTTTTTCGGTATACTATCGTTTTTTAAAACGTGTTTTAAATGTTTTCTTCAATGTAAATTTCTAAATCTAAAAATGGAACCCGAGGAATGGCGGTGGATTAGGATCGGCCGTAACTGGGATGTAATTGGGTTTCCAGACACGATTGGCCGGCCTGGTGGTGATTTGTTGTTTTTGTGTATTTGGGGGAGGAAAGATATCACTGGGATGGATGGATAGTTAATGTCTATTTAGGTCTATTCTTTTTTACTCAAACTCTGGCTGTTTTTCTTCTCTCTAAAAATGCGGTTAGGTTAATTAATGTATATTTTGGTATCTTGAAGTTGTTCTTCATTCTTATCTTGACTTTTATCCTCTTTTTTTCTCTCTGTAGCTATTTTCTCTTTTATCCTCTTTTTTCTCTCTTTAGCTATTTTCTTGGTGTGGAAAATACCACCCATGCTGCTGAGGATTTAGCGACCTTTATATAATTATTTAATAGCAGACAGTTTTTGTTTTTTGTAATTATTTAATAAAATACACTTCAGTAGAATACCGGGACCTGGGACCTGGGTATACGATCAGAAGGAGCCTCATCCACGAGAGCGCTCACCGGCGGGGGTCACACTGCCCTCGCTGTTACAGCAGAGCTTTATTTATCTTATATTCTTCTTCTTATAATTATTCACCTTGGTTCCATAAGACACACTGCGCTATTATTCATTTTTTCTTCGTTTTACACATCTCCGTCCCCTGGTTTATTGGAAGACCCTTTCAGTCATGATATCCATCCTAAATCTGTGGCGCTTAACACCTAAACAGCTTGAATCGATCAAAACCACCAACTTCTGCATCAAAGAGCTTCTGGACCCAAGGAGAAATCCGATTGCCGTTTGGAGTCAAGAAGGAATTTTTTCCCCTGATGGCAGAATTAGAAGCTGCTTAATCAGGGGTTTTTTTCGCCTTCTTTTGGTAGGAAGGTAGGGCAGAAAGGTTGAGCCTTATGTACTATGTGGCCAATAAAGCTCTCTTATAAATAAAATGTACGGATCCTGACATTTCTTTTCAAATAATTATTCTGTGTATAGATAACGTGATACGCATCGAAATACTTCAATCTCATCGCGGCAGACTCTGGGGTGATTTTCAGTGTAATGGGGCAAATTCTTAAGGTCTCTTAAGGGGGAAAGAAGAAGAAATCGCAGAAAGAAAGTACAAAGAGGCCGTATATAGTATTAATGCGGGGGCCGGATTCTGAGGTTTTGAGAATTATAATAATCAGTGATAATATTTTTGAAACTTTGTGGGTTGTCGTTTGGGAATGCGGGTACAGGAGAGAAAATTACCCTCCAGGAATTAATAATTAACTTTTAATGACAGAAATCTAATAATATTAAAAAAATTAAACAGCTTTAACGGTATTCACAGAGAAAAGATAGATGATGGGGGGGGGCACTCGCATCGCTGCTGTCATTTATGTTAAAAGTTTGAATTTTTCCCAATGAGAAGGTCAAAAGCTGTGAGTGCAATCAGTGGATGTGATTATTCTCCGCCCACTCAGTCAGGAAGCAGCTCCGCCCACTTTCATTTGTGATGTCGTAATAAAGCTGCCCCGCCCAGTTTTGTCATCATAAGGTTGTCCTGCCTAACCACTAGGAAAGCTGCTTCGTCCGGTTTTGTTTGTGATATCATAAAGCTGCCCCGCCCAGTTTTGTTTGTGATGTCATCAGTGGCCAAGGGCATAAATACAAGCAAACACTGTTAAACCACTCATTGCTCAGCAGAGCAGGCGAAGATAAGATGATAGATATGGATCTCCTCAGTCTTATCATTTTTGGATGCCTCGGCATCAATATTGTGCTTTTTATTATAATTTTGCTGGGAGCTCAAAGATCTAAACGTTCTCCCAGAAAGGATCACGAAGCCCTTCTCTCCATGAACATTTTACGTGTTGTTGGCAACATCAGTCATTCGTTGCTGAAGATGGAGGAGGCCCACAGACGCTCCCTGTCCCATATAACAGAGCGAGTCTCGGCTCTAGAAGAGCAGATAAGGGCAGGGAACAGAGAGGACAAGAGACGGCACAGAAAAGAGTCACCGAGACGCCTTAACAGAGGCCAAGAGACCAGCAATGGACGCTCTCGGATGTCATCAGAGAGAACATCTCGAGTGGACTCGCACCGTCACGAAGAAAATGGCCACGGCTCGTCTCCGGAAATCAGAAGGCTGCAGGCAATTATGAACCAGCTTCTCAAGGAGAATGTGGAGTTGTCTCGGCGCCTGGAAGAGAGGACTCGGAAAGCGTCCAGTCTTGAAGAACGTTTGGGCTTCAAGAAAAGGGACGCAGGAGCTGTGATGGAAAACCCTTCTGACTTTGAATCCTCGGGCAGAAGCAGCAGTTCAGATACACTTGTTGAGTTTTCTTAACTCCGAGTTCCTCGTGAACCGAGATCCATCATACAGATCCGAGTCTCTCCGTGACAGCCTGGCTCAGGCAAAGGAACAACGTCTGGAATACGAGCGCCATCCTTAGACCGCCTCACGAGACGTTCCTTCTGCCGCTTCCCGTCACCAACTGAAGCGCGTCAGCAGTATCCAACTATGCGGCGCTTAACATCTAAACAGCTTCAATCGATCAAAACCACCAACCTTCCATCAAAGAGCTTCTGGATCCAAGGAGAAATCCGATTGCCGTTTGGAGTCAAGAAGGAATTTTTTCCCCTGATGGCAGAATTGGAAGCAGCTTAATCAGGGTTTTTTTTTGCCTTCTTTTGGATCAGGAGTAGAAAGGTTGAACTTGATGGACCTCGGTCTTTTCTTCAACCTTATGTACTATGTGGCCAATAAAGTTTGGTTATAAATAGAATGTACGGAGCCTGAGATTTCTTTGAAAATTATTATTTTGTGTATAGATAACGTGAAACGCGTCAAAATACTTCAATCTCATTGCAGCATAAAATATGATTTCAAGGTTTTTAAAGCAGGAAAAAAATCTGCAAACCGGAGGGCCGAGCGGGTCTTATCTGCCGCCAGATTCTGTGACTTTGTATAAATAGTTTATTTGTATTTTTACCATAAATTTAAATAAGAAGCAGCGATATCATTCTCTACGGTTATATTTTTATTATTTTGTTCTGTACAGTTTGTGTTGTTGGATTGTTTGTTAAAGATTGTTCTTCTAGATTGTAAGCTCCTTTGTGCGAGGGACCGGCTCACCTTTTCGTCTCTGTGATGCGCTACTTGTTAAGTCCTGATTACTCATTGTACAGCGCTGCGGAATATGATGGCGCTTTATAGACCAATAAAAATAATAATAAACGATGCATTTAATAGCAAATAAATAGAATGAAAAACGAGGAGAGAGACGAGGAAATCGCAGAAAGAAAGTACAAAGAGGCCGTATATAGTATTAATGCGGGGGCCGGATTCTGAGGTTTTTGAGAATTATATTCAGTGATACATATAATATTTTAGGTTGGAATTCTGTGGATTGGCTGCAGGGTACAGATAGCATTATTTTTCTCGAATTAATAAAATCTTTGAAATTATATTAATTAAAATATGTAAAAAGAAATGATTGAGCGATAATCAGATTGTGACAAAAAGACTGAGCAATGGTTCTTATCAGCTAATTCGCTCAATATTATTCCTGGTAGTCCCAGAATATTCTAGAACCCGTCCCTGTGCGTCCAACGTATTTCGCTCAGTTATTCTATTATTTATGTTTAACGTTTAAATCCTAATTAGAATGTTTAGAAAGATTAAAAATAACCTTTTATTGGCTCAGGCACAGTGGCGTCTCCAGCTTTCATATTTAGGGGGGGCACATGGGGACCAAAGTAGGGGGGCCAATTATAAAACGGTACATATACACTATATAAATATATATATATATATACATACACACGTTACACGTGCATTTTTAACTACATAATATGTATTTATCTCTTTGAAGTAAAGACTGTGATTAAAATATGATTTCAAAATAACAGCTAAAGTGACAGTTATTTTTCATTCTTTAATATTAGCCCCTGCTGACAATATATAGAAATATTAGACCCTGCTTCCGATATATAGAATATTACACCCTGCTTCCGATATATATTAATATTAACCCCTGCTGCGGATATATATTAATATTAGCCCCTACTGCCGATATATATTATTAGTCCCTGCAGCCAATATTTATTGATAATAGGCCCTGCAGCTAATATATATTAATATTAGCCCCTGCTGCCGATATATATAAATATTAGTCCCAGCTTCCGATATATATTAATATTAGCCCCTGCAGCCAATATATATTAATATTAGACCCTGCTGCCAATATATTTGCCACACTGACTGCAGATCAGGGAAAGACCGCGAGAGTCAGTCCTGCACGGTGACATTGAGAGGTCCTCTCCCCTGTAATCATCCCCAGAGTCCCTTTGTCCCCTCATTCACTAAACCATACCGCTCTTTTACTTACACCCTGTAGTTCAGGTATAGATCAAATAAACAACACATGGAAGCAGCACACGCAACTGAATGAGATAAAAAAAAACCTGTATTTGCAGGTATACATAAATAATGTATGCAAACTTAGCCGATACAGAACAACAGAATTTGACACACTATTTGACATCCAAACAACTATAAATCATTCTTTTTTATCACATTATTAAAATCCCAGAAATCAAAAAAGTTAAAAGGCCCAAATAAATAAAGGAGATTAGACATAATGGAAACTTCAACAAAACTTTTAGCCATTAATGCATCACAACCATCTTAGCGCTGCGTCACCAAATGAACACCTCATCACAGATAACACAATGCCTACAGCTGCATATAACTAAGCTGAGTAGCACTTGGTCCGTGAAACCAAAGGGGAATAGCGTCCTGTATAATGAAATCAAGAACTGAGTTTCTCAAACTCTGAACCAACATCTAACTTTTAATAATATATTCAGATTGAAATAAGAGTAAATAACACAAAACCTTTACTTTTCCTCTGATTTCTAGGCCTAGAAAGTTTTGTCCTCTGAAGTGACCACAAAATCTGGATAAATAAAAATTACAAAGTTCTATTTAACCCTCTAGAGCAAGTAAAGTGCCAGGAAACAGATGACCAACTCATATCAGGCTCTGCCACACTGACTCCCAAATACATACCCCAGGGCAGGCTCTGCTGCCACATGGACCCCCACATCAGGATGGGAGAACCATATAAAATGCCTTCCATATTGCTTTGCTGTTTGTGTGTATTGCCCCTTGTGTATTTGTGCCCCCCCAGCCACCCCCCTTTGTGCATTTTTGCAATACTCCCTTGAGTATTGATTTATTTGATGCCCCCACCCAGCCCCCCTCCCTTCTGTATTGATTTATTTGATGCCCCCAGCCAGCCCCCTCCCTTGTGTATTGATTTATTTGATGCCCCCAGCCAGCCCCCCTCCCTTGTGTATTGATGCACCAACCCCTTGTGCTGGTTAATATAATGGCCCCCATACCCCCCCCCCCGTTTGTGTATTGATATATGTGACATCCTTCTAACCACCCTGATGTGTAATTATGTCCCCAGCCACCATCTTTTTGTATTATTTAATTTTCCCAATGCAGCCCCCCCTTGTTAATGTCCCTCCTTCTGTCACATCCACTATTTATTTAAAATAAAATACTTTTTTTTTGCTGGCCTTCATTCTTCCACTGTAACACAGCTGCTCTTCTCCCTCATGCTCTTCTCCCTGTCAGGCAGTGACAAGCAACTGTTCCGTAAGAGCCCGCCCCCTTCAAAGGGGCGGGACGAAGAGCCTCAGTCAGTGATCGGCATCCCTGCAATCCATTAAGCAGCCAGCGGAGGCGGTTTTACAGCCGCTTTGAAGCTGCCAGCCGCATCGGCTGCAATTGGAGCTTAGTGTTCCGGCACACCGGGTCAATTGTATAGCGTTTCAATTGGGGGGGGCACACTGGGGGCCGCTCTCTTATAAATAAAATGTACGGATCCTGACATTTCTTTGCAAATAATTATTCTGTGTATAGATAACGTGATACGCGTCGAAATACTTCAATCTCATCGCGGCAGACTCTGGGGTGATTTTCAGTGTAATGGGGCAAATTCTTAAGGTCTCTTAAGGGGGAAAGAAGAAGAAATCGCAGAAAGAAAGTACAAAGAGGCCGTATATAGTATTAATGCGGGGGCCGGATTCTGAGGTTTTTGAGAATTATAATAATCAGTGATAATATTTTTGAAACTTTGTGGGTTGTCGTTTGGGAATGCAGGCACAGGAGAGAAAATTACCCTCCAGGAATTAATAATTAACTTTTAATGACAGAAATCTAATAATCTTAAAAAAATTAAACAGCTTTAACGGTATTCACAGAGAAAAGATAGATGATGGGGGGGGCACTCGCATCGCTGCTGTCATTTATGTTAAAAGTTAGGATTTTTCCCAATGAGAAGGTCAAAAGCTGTGAGTGCAATCAGTGGATGTGATTATTCTCCGCCCACTCAATCAGGAAGCAGCTCCGCCCACTTTCATTTGTGATGTCGTAATAAAGCTGCCCCGCCCAGTTTTGTCATCATAAGGTTGTCCTGCCTAACCACTGGGAAACCTGCTCCGTCCGGTTTTGTTTGTGATATCATAAAGCTGCCCCGCCCAGTTTTGTTTGTGATGTCATCAGTGGCCAAGGGCATAAATACAAGCAAACACTGTTAAACCACTCATTGCTCAGCAGAGCAGGCGAAGATAAGATGATAGATATGGATCTCCTCAGTCTTATCATTTTTGGATGCCTCGGCACCAATATTGTGCTTTTTATTATAATTTTGCTGGGAGCTCAAAGATCTAAACGTTCTCCCAGAAAGGATCACGAAGCCCTTCTCTCCATGAACATTTTACGTGTTGTTGGCAACATCAGTCATTCGTTGCTGAAGATGGAGGAGGCACACAGACGCTCCCTGTCCCATATAACAGAGCGAGTCTCCGCTCTAGAAGAGCAGATAAGGGCAGGGAACCGAGAGGACAAGAGACGGCACAGAAAAGAGTCACCGAGACGCCTTAACAGAGGCCAAGAGACCAGCAATGGACGCTCTCAGATGTCATCAGAGAGAACATCTCGAGTGGACTTGCACCGTCACAAAGAAAATGGCCACGGCTCGTCTCCGGAAATCAGAAGGCTGCAGGCAATTATGAACCAGCTTCTCAAGGAGAATGTGGAGTTGTCTCGGCGTCTGGATGAGAGGACTCGGAAAGCGTCCAGTCTTGAAGAACGTTTGGGCTTCAAGAAAAGGGACGCAGGAGCCGTGATGGAAAACCCTTCTGACTTTGAATCCTCGGCCAGAAGCAGCAGTTCAGATACACTTGTTGAGTTTTCTTAACTCCGAGTTCCTCGTGAACTGAGATCCATCATACAGATCCGAGTCTCTCCGTGACAGCCTGGCTCAGGCAAAGGAACAACGTCTGGAATATGAGCGCCATCCTTAGACAGCCTCACGAGACGTTCCTTCTGCCGCTTCCCGTCACCAACTGAAGCGCGTCAGCAGTATCCAACTATGCGGCGCTTAACATCTAAACAGCTTCCATCAATCAAAACCACCAACCTTCCATCAAAGAGCTTCTGGATCCAAGGAGAAATCCGATTGCCTTTTGGAGTAAAGAAGGAATTTTTTCCCCTGATGGCAGAATTGGAAGCAGCTTAATCAGGGGTTTTTTGCCTTCTTTTGGATCAGGAGTAGAAAGGTAGAACTTGATGGACCTCGGTCTTTTCTTCAACCTTATGTACTATGTGGCCAATAAAGTTTGGTTATAAATAGAATGTACGGATCCTGAGATTTCTTTGCAAATAATTATTCTGCACAAATATTGGGTTTCTGCGTATAGATAACGTGAAACGCGTCAAAATACTTCAATCTCATTGCAGCATAAAATATGATTTCAAGGTTTTTAAAGCAGGAAAAAATCTGCAAACCGGACGGCCGAGCGGGTCTTATCTGCCGCCAGATTCTGTTACTTTGTATAAATAGTTTATTTGTATTTTTACCATAAATTTAAATAAGAAGCAGCGATATCATTCTCTACGGTTATATTTTTATTATTTTGTTCTGTACAGTTTGTGTTGTTGGATTGTTTGTTAAAGATTGTTCTTCTAGATTGTAAGCTCCTTTGTACGAGGGACCGGCTCATCTTTTCGTCTCTGTGATGCGCTACTTGTTAAGTCCTGATTACTCATTGTACAGCGCTGCGGAATATGATGGCGCTTTATAGACCAATAAAAATAATAATAAACGATGCATTTAATAGCAAATAAATAGAATGAAAAACGAGGAGAGAGACGAGGAAATCGCAGAAAGAAAGTACAAAGAGGCCGTATATAGTATTAATGCGGGGGCCGGATTCTGAGGTTTTTGAGAATTATATTCAGCGATACATATAATATTTTAGGTTGGAATTCTGTGGATTGGCTGCCGGGTACAGAAAGCATTATTTTTCTCGAATTAATAAAATCTTTGAAATTATATTAATTAAAATATGTAAAAAGAAAAGATTGAGAGATAATCAGATTGTGACAAAAAGACTGAGCAATGGTTCTTATCAGCTAATTCGCTCAATATTATTCCTGGTAGTCCCAGAATATTCTAGAACCCGTCCCTGTGCGTCCAACGTATTTCGCTCAGTTATTCTATTATTTATGTTTAACGTTTAAATCCTAATTAGAATGTTTCTAAAGATTAAAAATAAAAGTCCTGAATTTCAAGTGCGTTCACTTCTGAGCTCATAAAGCTGCCCCGCCCAGTTTTGTTTCTGATGTCATCGTGAAGCTGCCCCTCCCACTCATGCAAAAAGTTGCCCCGCCCAGTTTAGCTTGTGATGTCATAAAGCTGCCCCGCCCAGTTTTGTCATAAGGTTGTCCTGCCTAATCACTGGGAAACCAGCCCCGTCTAGTTTAGTTTGTGATGTCATAAAGCGGCCCCGCCCACTTTTGCTTGTGATGTCATAAAGCTGCCCCGCCCAGTTTTGTCATAAGGTTGTCCTGCCTAATCACTGGGAAACCAGCCCCGTCTAGTTTAGTTTGTGATGTCATAAAGCGGCCCCGCCCACTTTTGCTTGTGATGTCATAAAGCTGCCCCGCCCAGTTTTGTCATAAGGTTGTCCTGCCTAATCACTGGGAAACCAGCCCCGTCTAGTTTAGTTTGTGATGTCATAAAGCGGCCCCGCCCACTTTTGCTTGTGATGTCATAAAGTTGCCCCGCCCACTTTTGTTTGTGATGTCATCCGTAGCCAAGGCTATAAATACAAGCAACTACTCTTAAACCACTCATTGTTCAGGGGAGCAGGCGAAGACAACATCACAGATGTGGAGCTCCTCAGTACTATTTTTGGATGCCTCGGCACCATTATAAATTATTTTTTTATAAATTATTTTTTTATAAATTATTTTTTTATAAATTTGCTGGGAGCTCAAACCTCTAAACGCCCTCCCTGAAGAACTTGAACTTGAGAGACGGCACAGAAAAGAGTCACCGAGAAGCCCTAACAGGGGCCAAGAGACCGGTAACGGACAGAACATCTCGAGTGCACTCGTGCCGAAGAAAATGGCCACGGCTCGTCTCTGGAAATGAGAAGACTGCAGGCAAATATGAGCCGGCTTCTCTAGGAGAACGTAGAGCTGTCCCGGCGCCGGAACAGAGGACTCAGAGAGTCTTTAGGATGGATGTGGCGGTCGCACCTAAGGGTGATGATAGTGAGGGTCATCTCCAATATAACCAGGGGACGGAGATGTGAAAAATGAAGACAACAAAAAATAGTGCAGTGTGTCTTATGGAACCAACGCGAGTAATTATAAGAAGAAAGAGAAGAGGAAGAAGAAGAAGAAGAAGAAGGAGAAGAGGAAGAAGAAGGAGAAGGAGAAGGAGAAGGAGAAGAGGAAGAAGAAGAAGAAGAAGAAGAAGAAGGAGAAGAGGAAGAAGAAGAAGAAGAAGAAGAAGGAGAAGGAGAAGAATATAAGATAAATATAAGATAAATACAGCTGTGTTGTAGCGGCGTGGGCAGAGTAACCCCTGCCTGTGGGCGCTCCTGCGGATGAGGCTTCTTCTGATTGAATGCTTGGGACACAGGTTTCATAGTCAATAATGTCAGAGATATAATAAGCTAATAATGGTTGCTCAGTTCTCATCAGCATGGGTGGTATTTTCAAGATAAGTGACATAATTATTAATTATTATTATTATTATTATTTATTGTTTTATATTCCGTAGCGCTTACGAGCTTACAGTCTACATTTGTTGTATTGCATGCGTTGAAATGTTTTATTTATACTCTTTATTTCGTTGATTAAAATCTTTCTACTTTATTAGTGGTTTTGTCGGTGGTTTTGCACGCAATGTAACTTTATCTGTTTGTTAGGAAACGTTTGTATCGGAGCATCTCGTTGTCTAGTATCATTTACTTGGCATAATCTTTTTTATTGTTTCATAAGATATCCCGATGTTTTTGTATTCGTTTTTTTAACGGCTTTGCTTTTGTTGTTGTAGTTGGTATCTTTTTTGTAGGGTTTGTTTCTTCTTTATGAGATCTTCTCTATTTCAGCGTTCGATCGGCTTTATTGTAGGATCTCTATTATTCTCAGTATATTTTTCCAGTCATTTTAAGACAGTTTGCTTGTTGGTTATAGACAGTGGTATCTGTACGATTCCTCCTCAGTCTGGTTAATTGGTTTTTTGGTATACTATCGTTTTTTAAAACGTGTTTTCAATGTTTTCTTCAATGTAAATTTCTAAATCTAAAAATGGAACCCGAGAAATGGCGGTGGATTAGGATCGGCCGTAACTGGGATGTAATTGGGTTTCCAGACACGATTGGCCGGCCTGGTGGTGATTTGTTGTTTTTGTGTATTTGGGGTAGGAAAGATATCACTGGGATGGATGGATAGTTAATGTCTATTTAGGTCTATTCTTTTTTATTCAAACTCTGCCTGTTTTTCTTCTCTCTAAAAATGCGGTTAGGTTAATTAATGTATATTTTGGTATCTTGAAGTTGTTCTTCATTCTTATCTTGACTTTTATCCTCTTTTTTTCTCTCTGTAGCGATTTTCTCTTTTATCCTCTTTTTTCTCTCTGTAGCTATTTTCTCTTTTGTCCTCTTTTTTCTCTCTGTAGCGATTTTCTCTTTTATCCTCTTTTTTCTCTCTGTAGCTATTTTCTCTTTTATCCTCTTTTTTCTCTCTGTAGCTATTTTCTTGGTGTGGAAAATACCACCCATGCTGCTGAGGATTTAGCGACCTTTATATAATTATTTAATAGCAGACAGTTTTTGTTTTTTGTAATTATTTAATAAAATACACTTCAGTAGAATACCGGGACCTGGGACCTGGGTATACGATCATAAGGAGCCTCATCCACGAGAGCGCTCACCGGCGGGGGTCACACTGCCCTCGCTGTTACAGCAGAGCTTTATTTATCTTATATTCTTCTTCTTATAATTATTCACCTTGGTTCCATAAGACACACTGCGCTATTATTCATTTTTTCTTCGTTTTACACATCTCCGTCCCCTGGTTTATTGGAAGACCCTTTCAGTCATGATATCCATCCTAAATATGTGGCGCTTAACACCTAAACAGCTTGAATCGATCAAAACCACCAACTTCTGCATCAAAGAGCTTCTGGACCCAAGGAGAAATCCGATTGCCGTTTGGAGTCAAGAAGGAATTTTTTCCCCTGATGGCAGAACTGCAAGCTGCTTAATCAGGGGTTTTTTTCGCCTTCTTTTGGTAGGAAGGTAGGGCAGAAAGGTTGAGCCTTATGTACTATGTGGCCAATAAAGCTCTCTTATAAATAAAATGTACGGATCCTGACATTTCTTTTCAAATAATTATTCTGTGTATAGATAACGTGATACGCGTCGAAATACTTCAATCTCATCGCGGCAGACTCTGGGGTGATTTTCAGTGTAATGGGGCAAATTCTTAAGGTCTCTTAAGGGGGAAAGAAGAAGAAATCGCAGAAAGAAAGTACAAAGAGGCCGTACATAGTATTAATGCGGGGGCCGGATTCTGAGGTTTTTGAGAATTATAATAATCAGTGACACATATAATATTTTTGAAACTTTGTGGGTTGTCGTTTGGGAATGCGGGTACAGGAGAGAAAATTACCCTCCAGGAATTAATAATTAACTTTTAATGACAGAAATCTAATAATCTTAAAAAAATTAAACAGCTTTAACGGTATTCACAGAGAAAAGATAGATGATGGGGGGGCACTCGCATCGCTGCTGTCATTTATGTTAAAAGTTAGGATTTTTCCCAATGAGAAGGTCAAAAGCTGTGAGTGCAATCAGTGGATGTGATTATTCTCCGCCCACTCAATCAGGAAGCAGCTCCGCCCACTTTCATTTGTGATGTCGTAATAAAGCTGCCCCGCCCAGTTTTGTCATCATAAGGCAGGACAGCCTAACCACTGGGAAACCTGCTTCGTCCGGTTTTGTTTGTGATATCATAAAGCTGCCCCGCCCAGTTTTGTTTGTGATGTCATCAGTGGCCAAGGGCATAAATACAAGCAAACACTGTTAAACCACTCATTGCTCAGCAGAGCAGGCGAAGATAAGATGATAGATATGGATCTCCTCAGTCTTATCATTTTTGGATGCCTCGGCACCAATATTGTGCTTTTTATTATAATTTTGCTGGGAGCTCAAAGATCTAAACGTTCTCCCAGAAAGGATCACGAAGCCCTTCTCTCCATGAACATTTTACGTGTTGTTGGCAACATCAGTCATTCGTTGCTGAAGATGGAGGAGGCACACAGACGCTCCCTGTCCCATATAACAGAGCGAGTCTCCGCTCTAGAAGAGCAGATAAGGGCAGGGAACCGAGAGGACAAGAGACGGCACAGAAAAGAGTCACCGAGACGCCTTAACAGAGGCCAAGAGACCAGCAATGGACGCTCTCGGATGTCATCAGAGAGAACATCTCGAGTGGACTCGCACCGTCACAAAGAAAATGGCCACGGCTCGTCTCCGGAAATCAGAAGGCTGCAGGCAATTATGAACCAGCTTCTCAAGGAGAATGTGGAGTTGTCTCGGCGTCTGGATGAGAGGACTCGGAAAGCGTCCAGTCTTGAAGAACGTTTGGGCTTTGTGACGGATCGTCCTGTGCCCCAGACTGGACACATCCGCCCGTCAGCTCCTTCCCTCTCCCAGTAAGCGGACACGCTGTGGCTGTCCGAAGAAAGCAGTAACAGACCAGCACTTCCCTCAATCATGAGACAGAACTTCATGCTTTGAGGGTAAAACAGAACTCCCTTTATTACAAACACACAGAACTTATATACAATCTCCATTCACTGTGCACCAAACCCAACCCCCAATCCTATCAGCCACATCCCATCACAAATCCCATCAGCCACATCCCCTCACAAATCCCATCAGTATACAGGGGATGTATCAGGTGAGGGGATTAAGGGATACAATGGGTTCCCCCACCTGTGTTATCCCCCCTGTAGTGCGGGTGCCGTCTGGGCAGACAGGGCTGTGCTGGCTGATTAAGAGCCCCAGCCAGATTATAGGATCGTCTCTTTGAAGGCTGGAGCTGCAGCCACATTCAAACTGGGTACACATAAATGTAATAATAATAATAACAGTGAAGACCAGACATGGTTCGTCACATTACTCCCCTCTTGTGCAAACGTCCGGCAGACACAGCCAGATCCCTAACGGATCGGCTTGGGGATGACCGGGCCTCTACTGTCTCTAGTCCTGCGGGGTAGGGAGAGCGGGCGTGCGGCCTCTGGGGCACCCTGGCAGCCCCATGTCAGTCACCCAGGCTCCTAGGCCTGGCCCGTAGTCAAAGGGTAAGAGGCCAGCCCAGAAGCCTCTCCAATGGGCAGCCCTCTTTAGTCTCCTCTGCAGGCATGGGAGACCTTTCTCCAGGGCTTCCTTTCCCCTCTGGGCCCTCAGCCCAGACTCGGCTCTCTCCCAACCTGATGGAACCCTCCCATGGTTACCCTGACTACGGGCTTGTCCCGAGTCCGCTCCACATTCCCCCACCCAAACAACAAGAGCCCACTCCAAAGCAGCAGCAGCAGTTTCACTTACCCCTACCTGGCTCTCCGAACTAGGGCTCGTTTTGCCCACTGGACCATGCCGCTGGGGAGGAGTGCCGGTTGCCCTTCCTCCCATATTTGGTGACGGCCGCTGGGGAGGGTCGCTGCCTGCGCCCCCTCCCGGATGCTCGTGCTGGGGAGAGCCAGATAATGGGGGTGTAAGCAGTGCAGGGCAGAGGTCAGCGACTCTCTGCCCGGTTGCCAGTGCTTCTGCTGGTGCAGGGAATGGTGCTGGGCAGAGAACAGCGTCACTCTGCCCTGTGGCTAGCTCTTCCGCTGGTGGTTCCCTGCTAGCAGGTGGGGACCCTTCGCTGTGGGGCGAGCAGAGACCAGCAGCACTCTGCCCTGTTGCCGGCGTTTCAGTCAGCGCGAGGATTGCTGGTGCAGGACAGATGTCAGCGACTCTCTCTCCGGGTGTCACCACTGCTGGTTGGTCCTCGTTAGCCGGCAGGAACACTGTGCTGGGGGATGAGCAGAGGCCAGCAGCACTCTGCCCCGTGGCCGGCTCTTCTGCCGGTCTGGCATTTTGCGGTGCTGGGCAGAGGATCGCGTCGCACTGACCTGGTGGGTCCCTGCTAGCAGGCAGGGACCTTTCATTTTCGTGAGGGCAGAGGCCAGCGGCACTCTGCCCCGGTGCCGGCGCTTCAGCCGGAGTAGGAGGGGCGCATGGTGCTGGGCAGAGAACAGCGTCCCTCTGCCCTGTTGCCGGCATTTCAGCCAGCGCGAGGATTGCTGGTGCAGGACAGAGGTCAGCGACTCTCTCTCCGGGTGCCAGCACTTCTGGTTGGTCCTCGTTAGCCGGCGGGAACACTGTGCTGGGGGATGAGCAGAGGCCAGCAGCACTCTGCCCCGTGGCCGGCTCTTCTGCCAGTCTGGCATTTTGCAGTGCTGGGCAGAGGATCGCGTCGCACTGCCCTGGTGGGTCCCTGCTAGCAGGCAGGGACCTTTCACTGTGGGGCGGGCAGAGGCCAGCGGCACTCTGCCCCGCTGCCGGCACTTCAGCCGGGGGAGGAGGGGCGCATGGTGCTGGGCAGAGAACAGCGTCCCTCTGCCCTGTTGTCGGCGCTTCTGCTGCCTCTAGTGGAAACCCATAGACCGCTGCCTCAAATTCCGGCGACTGCATGCGGTCCATAATCGCCCGGAAGACTTCCTCCCAAAAGTGATTGCCCACTTTCACCTCTTCGGGCTCTGGCTGCAATGCCAGGGGCAGAGTGGCTGAACCTTCAAGTCCAGAGGCTTGCCAATTACAGTGAGCGGCCTCCGGAGCTCGCTCTGTGACATCTGTCGGCTCACACTGCAGGGCGTAGCTCCCCTCGAACAGCGCTAAGTATTCTGCCTCGAGGCACCATTCTCTGTCTACTAGTCTCTCAAGGTCTTGGCTGAGTTCACTTGTTGCAGTGGGCGGCAGGGCTCTCCGGCGCTTGTCACTAATGTCCCACCATCGGTCCATGTTGCCATTGCCAAAGACACCCCTTTCCTCGAATGCCTCCCACAACAGGCCAGGCCCGCCAACATCCATCCCTTCCGGAGAATGGGGCTTTCTGGATTTTCGCTGCGGGCCTCGGGCTTCCCAGTATATGGCTCGGTACTCCTCTTCGAGCCCAATCTCCTGTCGGACCAGCCTCTCTAGCTCTGCAACCTCACCTGGAGATGCAGGTCCCCCGAACAAGTAGAGCCTCCCATTCACCTGGTCCCTGATTCGTTGTTCTAGGGTGGGCAGATGTGTACCTTGGCGGGCACTCCACTTTTCTAGGGCCGCTCTCCATCTCACGAGCCGGGCTTGGGTCCGTCTCTCAAACTCCCATACTGGAGTCTCCGATTCGAGGGTCTCGACTCCCCTCCAAGTCACCCCGCATCCCGGTGACTGTTCAATCCACTCCATCTGTGGATCCGTTTGGCTCTTCCTCGCCAGGGTATAACTTTGTTCTGCGGCTAGTTGCTTTGGTCCGCTCTGGCCTGGAAGGAGTAGATCCCACCGTTTGCCACCAATGTGACGGATCGTCCTGTGCCCCAGACTGGACACATCCGCCCGTCAGCTCCTTCCCTCTCCCAGTAAGCGGACACGCTGTGGCTGTCCGAAGAAAGCAGTAACAGACCAGCACTTCCCTCAATCATGAGACAGAACTTCATGCTTTGAGGGTAAAACAGAACTCCCTTTATTACAAACACACAGAACTTATATACAATCTCCATTCACTGTGCACCAAACCCAACCCCCAATCCTATCAGCCACATCCCATCACAAATCCCATCAGCCACATCCCCTCACAAATCCCATCAGTATACAGGGGATGTATCAGGTGAGGGGATTAAGGGATACAATGGGTTCCCCCACCTGTGTTATCCCCCCTGTAGTGCGGGTGCCGTCTGGGCAGACAGGGCTGTGCTGGCTGATTAAGAGCCCCAGCCAGATTATAGGATCGTCTCTTTGAAGGCTGGAGCTGCAGCCACATTCAAACTGGGTACACATAAATGTAATAATAATAATAACAGTGAAGACCAGACATGGTTCGTCACAGGCTTAAAGAAAAGGGACGCAGGAGCCGTGATGGAAAACCCTTCTGACTTTGAATCCTCGGCCAGAAGCAGCAGTTCAGATACACTTGTTGAGTTTTCTTAACTCCGAGTTCCTCGTGAACTGAGATCCATCATACAGATCCGAGTCTCTCCGTGACAGCCTGGCTCAGGCAAAGGAACAACGTCTGGAATACGAGCGCCATCCTTAGACCGCCTCACGAGACGTTCCTTCTGCCGCTTCCCGTCACCAACTGAAGCGCGTCAGCAGTATCCAACTATGCGGCGCTTAACATCTAAACAGCTTCAATCGATCAAAACCACCAACCTTCCATCAAAGAGCTTCTGGATCCAAGGAGAAATCCGATTGCCTTTTGGAGTCAAGAAGGAATTTTTTCCCCTGATGCAGAATTGGAAGCAGCTTAATCAGGGGTTTTTTGCCTTCTTTTGGATCAGGAGTAGAAAGGTTGAACTTGATGGACCTCGGTCTTTTCTTCAACCTTATGTACTATGTGGCCAATAAAGTTCGGTTATAAATAGAATGTACGGATCCTGAGATTTCTTTGCAAATAATTATTCTGCACAAATATTGGGTTTCTGCGTATAGATAACATGAAACGCGTCAAAATACTTCAATCTCATTGCAGCATAAAATATGATTTCAAGGTTTTTAAAGCAGGAAAAAATCTGCAAACCGGACGGCCGAGCGGGTCTTATCTGCCGCCAGATTCTGTTACTTTGTATAAATAGTTTATTTGTATTTTTACCATAAATTTAAATAAGAAGCAGCGATATCATTCTCTACGGTTATATTTTTAATATTTTGTTCTGTACAGTTTGTGTTGTTGGATTGTTTGTTAAAGATTGTTCTTCTAGATTGTAAGCTCCTTTGTACGAGGGACCGGCTCATCTTTTCGTCTCTGTGATGCGCTACTTGTTAAGTCCTGATTACTCATTGTACATCGCTGCGGAATATGATGGCGCTTTATAGACCAATAAAAATAATAATAAACGATGCATTTAATAGCAAATAAATAGAATGAAAAACGAGGAGAGAGACGAGGAAATCGCAGAAAGAAAGTACAAAGAGGCCGTATATAGTATTAATGCGGGGGCCGGATTCTGAGGTTTTTGAGAATTATATTCAGTGATATATATAATATTTTAGGTTGGAATTCTGTGGATTGGCTGCAGGGTACAGAAAGCATTATTTTTCTCGAATTAATAAAATCTTTGAAATTATATTAATTAAAATATGTAAAAAGAAAAGATTGAGAGATAATCAGATTGTGACAAAAAGACTGAGCAATGGTTCTTATCAGCTAATTCGCTCAATATTATTCCTGGTAGTCCCAGAATATTCTAGAACCCGTCCCTGTGCGTCCAACGTATTTCGCTCAGTTATTCTATTATTTATGTTTAACGTTTAAATCCTAATTAGAATGTTTCTAAAGATTAAAAATAAAAGTCCTGAATTTCAAGTGCGTTCACTTCTGAGCTCATAAAGCTGCCCCGCCCAATTTTGTTTCTGATGTCATCGTGAAGCTGCCCCTCCCACTCATGCAAAAAGTTGCCCCGCCCAATTTAGCTTGTGATGTCATAAAGCTGCCCCGCCCAGTTTTGTCATAAGGTTGTCCTGCCTAATCACTGGGAAACCAGCCCCGTCTAGTTTAGTTTGTGATGTCATAAAGCGGCCCCGCCCACTTTTGCTTGTGATGTCATAAAGCTGCCCCGCCCAGTTTTGTCATAAGGTTGTCCTGCCTAATCACTGGGAAACCAGCCCCGTCTAGTTTAGTTTGTGATGTCATAAAGCGGCCCCGCCCACTTTTGCTTGTGATGTCATAAAGCTGCCCCGCCCAGTTTTGTCATAAGGTTGTCCTGCCTAATCACTGGGAAACCAGCCCCGTCTAGTTTAGTTTGTGATGTCATAAAGCGGCCCCGCCCACTTTTGCTTGTGATGTCATAAAGTTGCCCCGCCCACTTTTGTTTGTGATGTCATCCGTAGCCAAGGCTATAAATACAAGCAACTACTCTTAAACCACTCATTGTTCAGGGGAGCAGGCGAAGACAACATCACAGATGTGGAGCTCCTCAGTACTATTTTTGGATGCCTCGGCACCATTATAAATTATTTTTTTATAAATTATTTTTTTATAAATTATTTTTTTATAAATTTGCTGGGAGCTCAAACCTCTAAACGCCCTCCCTGAAGAACTTGAACTTGAGAGACGGCACAGAAAAGAGTCACCGAGAAGCCCTAACAGGGGCCAAGAGACCGGTAACGGACAGAACATCTCGAGTGCACTCGTGCCGAAGAAAATGGCCACGGCTCGTCTCTGGAAATGAGAAGACTGCAGGCAAATATGAGCCGGCTTCTCTAGGAGAACGTAGAGCTGTCCCGGCGCTGGAACAGAGGACTCAGAGAGTCTTTAGGATGGATGTGGCGGTCGCACCTAAGGGTGATGATAGTGAGGGTCATCTCCAATATAACCAGGGGACGGAGATGTGAAAAATGAAGACAACAAAAAATAGTGCAGTGTGTCTTATGGAACCAACGCGAGTAATTATAAGAAGAAAGAGAAGAGGAAGAAGAAGAAGAAGGAGAAGAGGAGGAAGAAGGAGAAGGAGAAGAGGAAGAAGAAGGAGAAGGAGAAGAATATAAGATAAATATAAGATAAATACAGCTGTGTTGTAGCGGCGTGGGCAGAGTAACCCCTGCCTGTGGGCGCTCCTGCGGATGAGGCTTCTTCTGATTGAATGCTTGGGACACAGGTTTCATAGTCAATAATGTCAGAGATATAATAAGCTAATAATGGTTGCTCAGTTCTCATCAGCATGGGTGGTATTTTCAAGATAAGTGACATAATTATTAATTATTATTATTATTATTATTTATTGTTTTATATTCCGTAGCGCTTACGAGCTTACAGTCTACATTTGTTGTATTGCATGCGATGAAATGTTTTATTTATACTCTTTATTTCGTTGATTAAAATCTTTCTACTTTATTAGTGGTTTTGTCGGTGGTTTTGCACGCAATGTAACTTTATCTTTTTGTTAGGAAACGTTTGTATCGGAGCGTCTCGTTGTCTAGTATCATTTACTTGGCATAATCTTTTTTATTGTTTCATAAGATATCCCGATGTTTTTGTATTCGTTTTTTAACGGCTTTGCTTTTGTTGTTGTAGTTGGTATCTTTTTTGTAGGGTTTGTTTCTTCTTTATGAGATCTTCTCTATTTCAGTGTTCGATCGGCTTTATTGTAGGATCTCTATTATTCTCAGTATATTTTTCCAGTCATTTTAAGACAGTTTGCTTGTTGGTTATAGACAGTGGTATCTGTACGATTCCTCCTCGGTCTGGTTAATTGGTTTTTCGGTATACTATCGTTTTTTAAAACGTGTTTTCAATGTTTTCTTCAATGTAAATTTCTAAATCTAAAAATGGAACCCGAGGAATGGCGGTGGATTAGGATCGGCCGTAACTGGGATGTAATTGGGTTTCCAGACACGATTGGCCGGCCTGGTTGTGATTTGTTGTTTTTGTGTATTTGGGGTAGGAAAGATATCACTGGGATGGATGGATAGTTAATGCCTATTTAGGTCTATTCTTTTTTATTCAAACTCTGGCTGTTTTTCTTCTCTCTAAAAATGCGGTTAGGTTAATTAATGTATATTTTGGTATCTTGAAGTTGTTCTTCATTCTTATCTTGACTTTTATCCTCTTTTTTTCTCTCTGTAGCTATTTTCTCTTTTATCCTCTTTTTTCTCTCTTTAGCTATTTTCTTGGTGTGGAAAATACCACCCATGCTGCTGAGGATTTAGCGACCTTTATATAATTATTTAATAGCAGACAGTTTTTGTTTTTTGTAATTATTTAATAAAATACACTTCAGTAGAATACCGGGACCTGGGACCTGGGTATACGATCATAAGGAGCCTCATCCACGAGAGCGCTCACCGGCGGGGGTCACACTGCCCTCGCTGTTACAGCAGAGCTTTATTTATCTTATATTCTTCTTCTTATAATTATTCACCTTGGTTCCATAAGACACACTGCGCTATTATTCATTTTTTCTTCGTTTTACACATCTCCGTCCCCTGGTTTATTGGAAGACCCTTTCAGTCATGATATCCATCCTAAATATGTGGCGCTTAACACCTAAACAGCTTGAATCGATCAAAACCACCAACTTCTGCATCAAAGAGCTTCTGGACCCAAGGAGAAATCCGATTGCCGTTTGGAGTCAAGAAGGAATTTTTTCCCCTGATGGCAGAACTGCAAGCTGCTTAATCAGGGGTTTTTTTCGCCTTCTTTTGGTAGGAAGGTAGGGCAGAAAGGTTGAGCCTTATGTACTATGTGGCCAATAAAGCTCTCTTATAAATAAAATGTACGGATCCTGACATTTCTTTTCAAATAATTATTCTGTGTATAGATAACGTGATACGCGTCGAAATACTTCAATCTCATCGCGGCAGACTCTGGGGTGATTTTCAGTGTAATGGGGCAAATTCTTAAGGTCTCTTAAGGGGGAAAGAAGAAGAAATCGCAGAAAGAAAGTACAAAGAGGCCGTATATAGTATTAATGCGGGGGCCGGATTCTGAGGTTTTTGAGAATTATAATAATCATTGATAATATTTTTGAAACTTTGTGGGTTGTCGTTTGGGAATGCGGGCACAGGAGAGAAAATTACCCTCCAGGAATTAATAATTAACTTTTAATGACAGAAATCTAATAATCTTAAAAAAATTAAACAGCTTTAACGGTATTCACAGAGAAAAGATAGATGATGGGGGGGGCACTCGAATCGCTGCTGTCATTTATGTTAAAAGTTAGGATTTTTCCCAATGAGAAGGTCAAAAGCTGTGAGTGCAATCAGTGGATGTGATTATTCTCCGCCCACTCAATCAGGAAGCAGCTCCGCCCACTTTCATTTGTGATGTCGTAATAAAGCTGCCCCGCCCAGTTTTGTCATCATAAGGTTGTCCTGCCTAACCACTGGGAAACCTGCTCCGTCCGGTTTTGTTTGTGATATCATAAAGCTGCCCCGCCCAGTTTTGTTTGTGATGTCATCAGTGGCCAAGGGCATAAATACAAGCAAACACTGTTAAACCACTCATTGCTCAGCAGAGCAGGCAAAGATAAGATGATAGATATGGATCTCCTCAGTCTTATCATTTTTGGATGCCTCGGCACCAATATTGTGCTTTTTATTATAATTTTGTTGGGAGCTCAAAGATCTAAACGTTCTCCCAGAAAGGATCACGAAGCCCTTCTCTCCATGAAGATTTTACGTGTTGTTGGCAACATCAGTCATTCGTTGCTGAAGATGGAGGAGGCACACAGACGCTCCCTGTCCCATATAACAGAGCGAGTCTCCGCTCTAGAAGAGCAGATAAGGGCAGGGAACCGAGAGGACAAGAGACGGCACAGAAAAGAGTCACCGAGACGCCTTTACAGAGGCCAAGAGACCAGCAATGGACGCTCTCGGGTGTCATCAGAGAGAACATCTCGAGTGGACTCGCACCGTCACGAAGAAAATGGCCACGGCTCGTCTCCGGAAATCAGAAGGCTGCAGGCAATTATGAACCAGCTTCTCAAGGAGAATGTGGAGTTGTCTCAGCGTCTGGATGAGAGGACTCGGAAAGCGTCCAGTCTTGAAGAACGTTTGGGCTTCAAGAAAAGGGACGCAGGAGCTGTGATGGAAAACCCTTCTGACTTTGAATCCTCGGGCAGAAGCAGCAGTTCAGATACACTTGTTGAGTTTTCTTAACTCCGAGTTCCTCGTGAACTGAGATCCATCATACAGATCCGAGTCTCTCCGTGACAGCCTGGCTCAGGCAAAGGAACAACGTCTGGAATACGAGCGCCATCCTTAGACCGCCTCACGAGACGTTCCTTCTGCCGCTTCCCGTCACCAACTGAAGCGCGGCAGCAGTATCCAACTATGCGGCGCTTAACATCTAAACAGCTTCCATCGATCAAAACCACCAACCTTCCATCAAAGAGCTTCTGGATCCAAGGAGAAATCCGATTGCCTTTTGGAGTCAAGAAGGAATTTTTTCCCCTGATGCAGAATTGGAAGCAGCTTAATCAGGGGTTTTTTGCCTTCTTTTGGATCAGGAGTAGAAAGGTTGAACTTGATGGACCTCGGTCTTTTCTTCAACCTTATGTACTATGTGGCCAATAAAGTTCGGTTATAAATAGAATGTACGGATCCTGAGATTTCTTTGCAAATAATTATTCTGCACAAATATTGGGTTTCTGCGTATAGATAACGTGAAACGCGTCAAAATACTTCAATCTCATTGCAGCATAAAATATGATTTCAAGGTTTTTAAAGCAGGAAAAAATCTGCAAACCGGACGGCCGAGCGGGTCTTATCTGCCGCCAGATTCTGTTACTTTGTATAAATAGTTTATTTGTATTTTTACCATAAATTTAAATAAGAAGCAGCGATATCATTCTCTACGGTTATATTTTTAATATTTTGTTCTGTACAGTTTGTGTTGTTGGATTGTTTGTTAAAGATTGTTCTTCTAGATTGTAAGCTCCTTTGTACGAGGGACCGGCTCATCTTTTCGTCTCTGTGATGCGCTACTTGTTAAGTCCTGATTACTCATTGTACATCGCTGCGGAATATGATGGCGCTTTATAGACCAATAAAAATAATAATAAACGATGCATTTAATAGCAAATAAATAGAATGAAAAACGAGGAGAGAGACGAGGAAATCGCAGAAAGAAAGTACAAAGAGGCCGTATATAGTATTAATGCGGGGGCCGGATTCTGAGGTTTTTGAGAATTATATTCAGTGATATATATAATATTTTAGGTTGGAATTCTGTGGATTGGCTGCAGGGTACAGAAAGCATTATTTTTCTCGAATTAATAAAATCTTTGAAATTATATTAATTAAAATATGTAAAAAGAAAAGATTGAGAGATAATCAGATTGTGACAAAAAGACTGAGCAATGGTTCTTATCAGCTAATTCGCTCAATATTATTCCTGGTAGTCCCAGAATATTCTAGAACCCGTCCCTGTGCGTCCAACGTATTTCGCTCAGTTATTCTATTATTTATGTTTAACGTTTAAATCCTAATTAGAATGTTTCTAAAGATTAAAAATAAAAGTCCTGAATTTCAAGTGCGTTCACTTCTGAGCTCATAAAGCTGCCCCGCCCAATTTTGTTTCTGATGTCATCGTGAAGCTGCCCCTCCCACTCATGCAAAAAGTTGCCCCGCCCAATTTAGCTTGTGATGTCATAAAGCTGCCCCGCCCAGTTTTGTCATAAGGTTGTCCTGCCTAATCACTGGGAAACCAGCCCTGTCTAGTTTAGTTTGTGATGTCATAAAGCGGCCCCGCCCACTTTTGCTTGTGATGTCATAAAGCTGCCCCGCCCAGTTTTGTCATAAGGTTGTCCTGCCTAATCACTGGGAAACCAGCCCCGTCTAGTTTAGTTTGTGATGTCATAAAGCGGCCCCGCCCACTTTTGCTTGTGATGTCATAAAGCTGCCCCGCCCAGTTTTGTCATAAGGTTGTCCTGCCTAATCACTGGGAAACCAGCCCCGTCTAGTTTAGTTTGTGATGTCATAAAGAGGCCCCGCCCACTTTTGCTTGTGATGTCATAAAGTTGCCCCGCCCACTTTTGTTTGTGATGTCATCCGTAGCCAAGGCTATAAATACAAGCAACTACTCTTAAACCACTCATTGTTCAGGGGAGCAGGCGAAGACAACATCACAGATGTGGAGCTCCTCAGTACTATTTTTGGATGCCTCGGCACCATTATAAATTATTTTTTGATAAATTATTTTTTGATAAATTATTTTTTTATAAATTTGCTGGGAGCTCAAACCTCTAAACGCCCTCCCTGAAGAACTTGAACTTGAGAGACGGCACAGAAAAGAGTCACCGAGAAGCCCTAACAGGGGCCAAGAGACCGGTAACGGACAGAACATCTCGAGTGCACTCGTGCCGAAGAAAATGGCCACGGCTCGTCTCTGGAAATGAGAAGACTGCAGGCAAATATGAGCCGGCTTCTCTAGGAGAACGTAGAGCTGTCCCGGCGCTGGAACAGAGGACTCAGAGAGTCTTTAGGATGGATGTGGCGGTCGCACCTAAGGGTGATGATAGTGAGGGTCATCTCCAATATAACCAGGGGACGGAGATGTGAAAAATGAAGACAACAAAAAATAGTGCAGTGTGTCTTATGGAACCAACGCGAGTAATTATAAGAAGAAAGAGAAGAGGAAGAAGAAGAAGAAGGAGAAGAGGAGGAAGAAGGAGAAGGAGAAGAGGAAGAAGAAGGAGAAGGAGAAGAATATAAGATAAATATAAGATAAATACAGCTGTGTTGTAGCGGCGTGGGCAGAGTAACCCCTGCCTGTGGGCGCTCCTGCGGATGAGGCTTCTTCTGATTGAATGCTTGGGACACAGGTTTCATAGTCAATAATGTCAGAGATATAATAAGCTAATAATGGTTGCTCAGTTCTCATCAGCATGGGTGGTATTTTCAAGATAAGTGACATAATTATTAATTATTATTATTATTATTATTTATTGTTTTATATTCCGTAGCGCTTACGAGCTTACAGTCTACATTTGTTGTATTGCATGCGATGAAATGTTTTATTTATACTCTTTATTTCGTTGATTAAAATCTTTCTACTTTATTAGTGGTTTTGTCGGTGGTTTTGCACGCAATGTAACTTTATCTTTTTGTTAGGAAACGTTTGTATCGGAGCGTCTCGTTGTCTAGTATCATTTACTTGGCATAATCTTTTTTATTGTTTCATAAGATATCCCGATGTTTTTGTATTCGTTTTTTAACGGCTTTGCTTTTGTTGTTGTAGTTGGTATCTTTTTTGTAGGGTTTGTTTCTTCTTTATGAGATCTTCTCTATTTCAGCGTTCGATCGGCTTTATTGTAGGATCTCTATTATTCTCAGTATATTTTTCCAGTCATTTTAAGACAGTTTGCTTGTTGGTTATAGACAGTGGTATCTGTACGATTCCTCCTCGGTCTGGTTAATTGGTTTTTCGGTATACTATCGTTTTTTAAAACATGTTTTCAATGTTTTCTTCAATGTAAATTTCTAAATCTAAAAATGGAACCCGAGGAATGGCGGTGGATTAGGATCGGCCGTAACTGGGATGTAATTGGGTTTCCAGACACGATTGGCCGGCCTGGTTGTGATTTGTTGTTTTTGTGTATTTGGGGTAGGAAAGATATCACTGGGATGGATGGATAGTTAATGCCTATTTAGGTCTATTCTTTTTTATTCAAACTCTGGCTGTTTTTCTTCTCTCTAAAAATGCGGTTAGGTTAATTAATGTATATTTTGGTATCTTGAAGTTGTTCTTCATTCTTATCTTGACTTTTATCCTCTTTTTTTCTCTCTGTAGCTATTTTCTCTTTTATCCTCTTTTTTCTCTCTTTAGCTATTTTCTTGGTGTGGAAAATACCACCCATGCTGCTGAGGATTTAGCGACCTTTATATAATTATTTAATAGCAGACAGTTTTTGTTTTTTGTAATTATTTAATAAAATACACTTCAGTAGAATACCGGGACCTGGGACCTGGGTATACGATCAGAAGGAGCCTCATCCACGAGAGCGCTCACCGGCGGGGGTCACACTGCCCTCGCTGTTACAGCAGAGCTTTATTTATCTTATATTCTTCTTCTTATAATTATTCACCTTGGTTCCATAAGACACACTGCGCTATTATTCATTTTTTCTTCGTTTTACACATCTCCGTCCCCTGGTTTATTGGAAGACCCTTTCAGTCATGATATCCATCCTAAATATGTGGCGCTTAACACCTAAACAGCTTGAATCGATCAAAACCACCAACTTCTGCATCAAAGAGCTTCTGGACCCAAGGAGAAATCCGATTGCCGTTTGGAGTCAAGAAGGAATTTTTTCCCCTGATGGCAGAACTGCAAGCTGCTTAATCAGGGGTTTTTTTCGCCTTCTTTTGGTAGGAAGGTAGGGCAGAAAGGTTGAGCCTTATGTACTATGTGGCCAATAAAGCTCTCTTATAAATAAAATGTACGGATCCTGACATTTCTTTTCAAATAATTATTCTGTGTATAGATAACGTGATACGCGTCGAAATACTTCAATCTCATCGCGGCAGACTCTGGGGTGATTTTCAGTGTAATGGGGCAAATTCTTAAGGTCTCTTAAGGGGGAAAGAAGAAGAAATCGCAGAAAGAAAGTACAAAGAGGCCGTATATAGTATTAATGCGGGGGCCGGATTCTGAGGTTTTTGAGAATTATAATAATCATTGATAATATTTTTGAAACTTTGTGGGTTGTCGTTTGGGAATGCGGGCACAGGAGAGAAAATTACCCTCCAGGAATTAATAATTAACTTTTAATGACAGAAATCTAATAATCTTAAAAAAATTAAACAGCTTTAACGGTATTCACAGAGAAAAGATAGATGATGGGGGGGGCACTCGAATCGCTGCTGTCATTTATGTTAAAAGTTAGGATTTTTCCCAATGAGAAGGTCAAAAGCTGTGAGTGCAATCAGTGGATGTGATTATTCTCCGCCCACTCAATCAGGAAGCAGCTCCGCCCACTTTCATTTGTGATGTCGTAATAAAGCTGCCCCGCCCAGTTTTGTCATCATAAGGTTGTCCTGCCTAACCACTGGGAAACCTGCTCCGTCCGGTTTTGTTTGTGATATCATAAAGCTGCCCCGCCCAGTTTTGTTTGTGATGTCATCAGTGGCCAAGGGCATAAATACAAGCAAACACTGTTAAACCACTCATTGCTCAGCAGAGCAGGCAAAGATAAGATGATAGATATGGATCTCCTCAGTCTTATCATTTTTGGATGCCTCGGCACCAATATTGTGCTTTTTATTATAATTTTGTTGGGAGCTCAAAGATCTAAACGTTCTCCCAGAAAGGATCACGAAGCCCTTCTCTCCATGAAGATTTTACGTGTTGTTGGCAACATCAGTCATTCGTTGCTGAAGATGGAGGAGGCACACAGACGCTCCCTGTCCCATATAACAGAGCGAGTCTCCGCTCTAGAAGAGCAGATAAGGGCAGGGAACCGAGAGGACAAGAGACGGCACAGAAAAGAGTCACCGAGACGCCTTTACAGAGGCCAAGAGACCAGCAATGGACGCTCTCGGGTGTCATCAGAGAGAACATCTCGAGTGGACTCGCACCGTCACGAAGAAAATGGCCACGGCTCGTCTCCGGAAATCAGAAGGCTGCAGGCAATTATGAACCAGCTTCTCAAGGAGAATGTGGAGTTGTCTCAGCGTCTGGATGAGAGGACTCGGAAAGCGTCCAGTCTTGAAGAACGTTTGGGCTTCAAGAAAAGGGACGCAGGAGCTGTGATGGAAAACCCTTCTGACTTTGAATCCTCGGGCAGAAGCAGCAGTTCAGATACACTTGTTGAGTTTTCTTAACTCCGAGTTCCTCGTGAACTGAGATCCATCATACAGATCCGAGTCTCTCCGTGACAGCCTGGCTCAGGCAAAGGAACAACGTCTGGAATACGAGCGCCATCCTTAGACCGCCTCACGAGACGTTCCTTCTGCCGCTTCCCGTCACCAACTGAAGCGCGGCAGCAGTATCCAACTATGCGGCGCTTAACATCTAAACAGCTTCCATCGATCAAAACCACCAACCTTCCATCAAAGAGCTTCTGGATCCAAGGAGAAATCCGATTGCCTTTTGGAGTCAAGAAGGAATTTTTTCCCCTGATGGCAGAATTGGAAGCAGCTTAATCAGGGGTTTTTGCCTTCTTTTGGATCAGGAGTAGAAAGGTTGAACTTGATGGACCTCTGCCTTTTCTTCAACCTTATGTACTATGTGGCCAATAAAGTTTGGTTATAAATAGAATGTACGGATCCTGAGATTTCTTTGAAAATTATTATTTTGTGTATAGATAACGTGAAACTCGTCAAAATACTTCAATCTCATTGCAGCATAAAATATGATTTCAAGGTTTTTAAAGCAGGAAAAAAATCTGCAAACCGGACACCCGAGCGGGTCTTATCTGCCGCCAGATTCTGTTACTTTGTATAAATAGTTTATTTGTATTTTTACCATAAATTTAAATAAGAAGCAGCGATATCATTCTCTACGGTTATATTTTTATTATTTTGTTCTGTACAGTTTGTGTTGTTGGATTGTTTGTTAAAGATTGTTCTTCTAGATTGTAAGCTCCTTTGTGCGAGGGACCGGCTCACCTTTTCGTCTCTGTGATGCGCTACTTGTTAAGTCCTGATTACTCATTGTACATCGTTGCGGAATATGATGGCGCTTTATAGACCAATAAAAATAATAATAAACGATGCATTTAATAGTAAAAAAATAGAATGAAAAACGAGGAGAGAGACGAGGAAATCGCAGAAAGAAAGTACAAAGAGGCCGTATAGAGTATTAATGCGGGGGGCGGATTCTGAGGTTTTTGAGAATTATATTCAGCGATATATATAATATTTTAGGTTGGAATTCTGTGGATTGGCTGCCGGGTACAGAAAGCATTATTTTTCTCGAATTAATAAAATCTTTGAAATTATATTAATTAAAATATGTAAAAAGAAAAGATTGAGAGATAATCAGATTGTGACAAAAAGACTGAGCAATGGTTCTTATCAGTTAATTCGCTCAATATTATTCCTGGTAGTCCCAGAATATTCTAGAACCCGTCCCTGTGCGTCCAACGTATTTCGCTCAGTTATTCTATTATTTATGTTTAACGTTTAAATCCTAATTAGAATGTTTATAAAGATTAAAAATAAAAGTCCTGAATTTCAAGTGCGTTCACTTCTGAGCTCATAAAGCTGCCCCGCCCAGTTTTGTTTCTGATGTCATCGTGAAGCTGCCCCTCCCACTCATGCAAAAAGTTGCCCCGCCCAGTTTAGCTTGTGATGTCATAAAGCTGCCCCGCCCAGTTTTGTCATAAGGTTGTCCTGCCTAATCACTGGGAAACCAGCCCCGTCTAGTTTAGTTTGTGATGTCATAAAGCGGCCCCGCCCACTTTTGCTTGTGATGTCATAAAGCTGCTCCGCCCAGTTTTGTCATAAGGTTGTCCTGCCTAATCACTGGGAAACCAGCCCCGTCTAGTTTAGTTTGTGATGTCATAAAGCGGCCCCGCCCACTTTTGCTTGTGATGTCATAAAGCTGCTCCGCCCAGTTTTGTCATAAGGTTGTCCTGCCTAATCACTGGGAAACCTGCCCCGTCTAGTTTCGTTTGTGATGTCATAAAGCGGCCCCGCCCACTTTTGCTTGTGATGTCATAAAGTTGCCCCGCCCACTTTTGTTTGTGATGTCATCCGTAGCCAAGGCTATAAATACAAGCAACTACTCTTAAACCACTCATTGTTCAGGGGAGCAGGCGAAGACAACATCACAGATGTGGAGCTCCTCAGTACTATTTTTGGATGCCTCGGCACCATTATAAATTAGTTTTTTTATAAATTATTTTTTTAGAAATTATTTTTTATAAATTTGCTGGGAGCTCAAACCTCTAAACGCCCTCCCTGAAGAACTTGAGAGACGGCACAGAAAAGAGTCACCGAGACGCCCTAACAGGGGCCAAGAGACCGGTAACGGACAGAACATCTCGAGTGCACTCGTGCCGAAGAAAATGGCCACGGCTCGTCTCCGGAAATGAGAAGACTGCAGGCAAATATGAGCCGGCTTCTCTAGGAGAACGTAGAGCTGTCCCGGCGCCGGAACAGAGGACTCAGAGAGTCTTTAGGATGGATGTGGCGGTCGCACCTAAGGGTGATGATAGTGAGGGTCATCTCCAATATAACCAGGGGACGGAGATGTGAAAAATGAAGACAACAAAAAATAGTGCAGTGTGTCTTATGGAACCAACGCGAGTAATTATAAGAAGAAAGAGAAGAGGAAGAAGAAGAAGAAGAAGGAGAAGAGGAAGAAGGAGAAGGAGAAGGAGAAGAGGAAGAAGAAGGAGAAGGAGAAGAATATAAGATAAATATAAGATAAATACAGCTGTGTTGTAGCGGCGTGGGCAGAGTAACCCCTGCCTGTGGGCGCTCTTGCGGGTGAGGCTTCTTCTGATTGAATGCTTGGGACACAGGTTTCATAGTCAATAATGTCAGAGATATAATAAGCTAATAATGGTTGCTCAGTTCTCATCAGCATGGGTGGTATTTTCAAGATAAGTGACATAATTATTAATTATTATTATTATTTATTGTTTTATATTCCGTAGCGCTTACGAGCTTACAGTCTACATTTGTTGTATTGCATGCGATGAAATGTTTTATTTATACTCTTTATTTCGTTGATTTAAATCTTTCTACTTTATTAGTGGTTTTGTCGGTGGTTTTGCACGCAATGTAACTTTATCTGTTTGTTAGGAAACGTTTGTATCGGAGCATCTCATTGTCTAGTATCATTTACTTGGCATAATCTTTTTTATTGTTTCATAAGATATCCCGATGTTTTTGTATTCGTTTTTTTAACGGCTTTGCTTTTGTTGTTGTAGTTGGTATTCTTTTTGTAGGGTTTGTTTCTTCTTTATGAGATCTTCTCTATTTCAGCGTTCGATCGGCTTTATTGTAGGATCTCTATTATTCTCAGTATATTTTTCCAGTCATTTTAAGACAGTTTGCTTGTTGGTTATAGACAGTGGTATCTGTACGATTCCTCCTCAGTCTGGTTAATTGTTTTTTCGGTATACTATCGTTTTTTAAAACGTGTTTTAAATGTTTTCTTCAATGTAAATTTCTAAATCTAAAAATGGAACCCGAGGAATGGCGGTGGATTAGGATCGGCCGTAACTGGGATGTAATTGGGTTTCCAGACACGATTGGCCGGCCTGGTGGTGATTTGTTGTTTTTGTGTATTTGGGGGAGGAAAGATATCACTGGGATGGATGGATAGTTAATGTCTATTTAGGTCTATTCTTTTTTACTCAAACTCTGGCTGTTTTTCTTCTCTCTAAAAATGCGGTTAGGTTAATTAATGTATATTTTGGTATCTTGAAGTTGTTCTTCATTCTTATCTTGACTTTTATCCTCTTTTTTTCTCTCTGTAGCTATTTTCTCTTTTATCCTCTTTTTTCTCTCTTTAGCTATTTTCTTGGTGTGGAAAATACCACCCATGCTGCTGAGGATTTAGCGACCTTTATATAATTATTTAATAGCAGACAGTTTTTGTTTTTTGTAATTATTTAATAAAATACACTTCAGTAGAATACCGGGACCTGGGACCTGGGTATACGATCAGAAGGAGCCTCATCCACGAGAGCGCTCACCGGCGGGGGTCACACTGCCCTCGCTGTTACAGCAGAGCTTTATTTATCTTATATTCTTCTTCTTATAATTATTCACCTTGGTTCCATAAGACACACTGCGCTATTATTCATTTTTTCTTCGTTTTACACATCTCCGTCCCCTGGTTTATTGGAAGACCCTTTCAGTCATGATATCCATCCTAAATCTGTGGCGCTTAACACCTAAACAGCTTGAATCGATCAAAACCACCAACTTCTGCATCAAAGAGCTTCTGGACCCAAGGAGAAATCCGATTGCCGTTTGGAGTCAAGAAGGAATTTTTTCCCCTGATGGCAGAATTAGAAGCTGCTTAATCAGGGGTTTTTTTCGCCTTCTTTTGGTAGGAAGGTAGGGCAGAAAGGTTGAGCCTTATGTACTATGTGGCCAATAAAGCTCTCTTATAAATAAAATGTACGGATCCTGACATTTCTTTTCAAATAATTATTCTGTGTATAGATAACGTGATACGCATCGAAATACTTCAATCTCATCGCGGCAGACTCTGGGGTGATTTTCAGTGTAATGGGGCAAATTCTTAAGGTCTCTTAAGGGGGAAAGAAGAAGAAATCGCAGAAAGAAAGTACAAAGAGGCCGTATATAGTATTAATGCGGGGGCCGGATTCTGAGGTTTTGAGAATTATAATAATCAGTGATAATATTTTTGAAACTTTGTGGGTTGTCGTTTGGGAATGCGGGTACAGGAGAGAAAATTACCCTCCAGGAATTAATAATTAACTTTTAATGACAGAAATCTAATAATATTAAAAAAATTAAACAGCTTTAACGGTATTCACAGAGAAAAGATAGATGATGGGGGGGGGCACTCGCATCGCTGCTGTCATTTATGTTAAAAGTTTGAATTTTTCCCAATGAGAAGGTCAAAAGCTGTGAGTGCAATCAGTGGATGTGATTATTCTCCGCCCACTCAGTCAGGAAGCAGCTCCGCCCACTTTCATTTGTGATGTCGTAATAAAGCTGCCCCGCCCAGTTTTGTCATCATAAGGTTGTCCTGCCTAACCACTAGGAAAGCTGCTTCGTCCGGTTTTGTTTGTGATATCATAAAGCTGCCCCGCCCAGTTTTGTTTGTGATGTCATCAGTGGCCAAGGGCATAAATACAAGCAAACACTGTTAAACCACTCATTGCTCAGCAGAGCAGGCGAAGATAAGATGATAGATATGGATCTCCTCAGTCTTATCATTTTTGGATGCCTCGGCATCAATATTGTGCTTTTTATTATAATTTTGCTGGGAGCTCAAAGATCTAAACGTTCTCCCAGAAAGGATCACGAAGCCCTTCTCTCCATGAACATTTTACGTGTTGTTGGCAACATCAGTCATTCGTTGCTGAAGATGGAGGAGGCCCACAGACGCTCCCTGTCCCATATAACAGAGCGAGTCTCGGCTCTAGAAGAGCAGATAAGGGCAGGGAACAGAGAGGACAAGAGACGGCACAGAAAAGAGTCACCGAGACGCCTTAACAGAGGCCAAGAGACCAGCAATGGACGCTCTCGGATGTCATCAGAGAGAACATCTCGAGTGGACTCGCACCGTCACGAAGAAAATGGCCACGGCTCGTCTCCGGAAATCAGAAGGCTGCAGGCAATTATGAACCAGCTTCTCAAGGAGAATGTGGAGTTGTCTCGGCGCCTGGAAGAGAGGACTCGGAAAGCGTCCAGTCTTGAAGAACGTTTGGGCTTCAAGAAAAGGGACGCAGGAGCTGTGATGGAAAACCCTTCTGACTTTGAATCCTCGGGCAGAAGCAGCAGTTCAGATACACTTGTTGAGTTTTCTTAACTCCGAGTTCCTCGTGAACCGAGATCCATCATACAGATCCGAGTCTCTCCGTGACAGCCTGGCTCAGGCAAAGGAACAACGTCTGGAATACGAGCGCCATCCTTAGACCGCCTCACGAGACGTTCCTTCTGCCGCTTCCCGTCACCAACTGAAGCGCGTCAGCAGTATCCAACTATGCGGCGCTTAACATCTAAACAGCTTCAATCGATCAAAACCACCAACCTTCCATCAAAGAGCTTCTGGATCCAAGGAGAAATCCGATTGCCGTTTGGAGTCAAGAAGGAATTTTTTCCCCTGATGGCAGAATTGGAAGCAGCTTAATCAGGGTTTTTTTTTGCCTTCTTTTGGATCAGGAGTAGAAAGGTTGAACTTGATGGACCTCGGTCTTTTCTTCAACCTTATGTACTATGTGGCCAATAAAGTTTGGTTATAAATAGAATGTACGGAGCCTGAGATTTCTTTGAAAATTATTATTTTGTGTATAGATAACGTGAAACGCGTCAAAATACTTCAATCTCATTGCAGCATAAAATATGATTTCAAGGTTTTTAAAGCAGGAAAAAAATCTGCAAACCGGAGGGCCGAGCGGGTCTTATCTGCCGCCAGATTCTGTGACTTTGTATAAATAGTTTATTTGTATTTTTACCATAAATTTAAATAAGAAGCAGCGATATCATTCTCTACGGTTATATTTTTATTATTTTGTTCTGTACAGTTTGTGTTGTTGGATTGTTTGTTAAAGATTGTTCTTCTAGATTGTAAGCTCCTTTGTGCGAGGGACCGGCTCACCTTTTCGTCTCTGTGATGCGCTACTTGTTAAGTCCTGATTACTCATTGTACAGCGCTGCGGAATATGATGGCGCTTTATAGACCAATAAAAATAATAATAAACGATGCATTTAATAGCAAATAAATAGAATGAAAAACGAGGAGAGAGACGAGGAAATCGCAGAAAGAAAGTACAAAGAGGCCGTATATAGTATTAATGCGGGGGCCGGATTCTGAGGTTTTTGAGAATTATATTCAGTGATACATATAATATTTTAGGTTGGAATTCTGTGGATTGGCTGCAGGGTACAGATAGCATTATTTTTCTCGAATTAATAAAATCTTTGAAATTATATTAATTAAAATATGTAAAAAGAAATGATTGAGCGATAATCAGATTGTGACAAAAAGACTGAGCAATGGTTCTTATCAGCTAATTCGCTCAATATTATTCCTGGTAGTCCCAGAATATTCTAGAACCCGTCCCTGTGCGTCCAACGTATTTCGCTCAGTTATTCTATTATTTATGTTTAACGTTTAAATCCTAATTAGAATGTTTAGAAAGATTAAAAATAACCTTTTATTGGCTCAGGCACAGTGGCGTCTCCAGCTTTCATATTTAGGGGGGGCACATGGGGACCAAAGTAGGGGGGCCAATTATAAAACGGTACATATACACTATATAAATATATATATATATATACATACACACGTTACACGTGCATTTTTAACTACATAATATGTATTTATCTCTTTGAAGTAAAGACTGTGATTAAAATATGATTTCAAAATAACAGCTAAAGTGACAGTTATTTTTCATTCTTTAATATTAGCCCCTGCTGACAATATATAGAAATATTAGACCCTGCTTCCGATATATAGAATATTACACCCTGCTTCCGATATATATTAATATTAACCCCTGCTGCGGATATATATTAATATTAGCCCCTACTGCCGATATATATTATTAGTCCCTGCAGCCAATATTTATTGATAATAGGCCCTGCAGCTAATATATATTAATATTAGCCCCTGCTGCCGATATATATAAATATTAGTCCCAGCTTCCGATATATATTAATATTAGCCCCTGCAGCCAATATATATTAATATTAGACCCTGCTGCCAATATATTTGCCACACTGACTGCAGATCAGGGAAAGACCGCGAGAGTCAGTCCTGCACGGTGACATTGAGAGGTCCTCTCCCCTGTAATCATCCCCAGAGTCCCTTTGTCCCCTCATTCACTAAACCATACCGCTCTTTTACTTACACCCTGTAGTTCAGGTATAGATCAAATAAACAACACATGGAAGCAGCACACGCAACTGAATGAGATAAAAAAAAACCTGTATTTGCAGGTATACATAAATAATGTATGCAAACTTAGCCGATACAGAACAACAGAATTTGACACACTATTTGACATCCAAACAACTATAAATCATTCTTTTTTATCACATTATTAAAATCCCAGAAATCAAAAAAGTTAAAAGGCCCAAATAAATAAAGGAGATTAGACATAATGGAAACTTCAACAAAACTTTTAGCCATTAATGCATCACAACCATCTTAGCGCTGCGTCACCAAATGAACACCTCATCACAGATAACACAATGCCTACAGCTGCATATAACTAAGCTGAGTAGCACTTGGTCCGTGAAACCAAAGGGGAATAGCGTCCTGTATAATGAAATCAAGAACTGAGTTTCTCAAACTCTGAACCAACATCTAACTTTTAATAATATATTCAGATTGAAATAAGAGTAAATAACACAAAACCTTTACTTTTCCTCTGATTTCTAGGCCTAGAAAGTTTTGTCCTCTGAAGTGACCACAAAATCTGGATAAATAAAAATTACAAAGTTCTATTTAACCCTCTAGAGCAAGTAAAGTGCCAGGAAACAGATGACCAACTCATATCAGGCTCTGCCACACTGACTCCCAAATACATACCCCAGGGCAGGCTCTGCTGCCACATGGACCCCCACATCAGGATGGGAGAACCATATAAAATGCCTTCCATATTGCTTTGCTGTTTGTGTGTATTGCCCCTTGTGTATTTGTGCCCCCCCAGCCACCCCCCTTTGTGCATTTTTGCAATACTCCCTTGAGTATTGATTTATTTGATGCCCCCACCCAGCCCCCCTCCCTTCTGTATTGATTTATTTGATGCCCCCAGCCAGCCCCCTCCCTTGTGTATTGATTTATTTGATGCCCCCAGCCAGCCCCCCTCCCTTGTGTATTGATGCACCAACCCCTTGTGCTGGTTAATATAATGGCCCCCATACCCCCCCCCCCGTTTGTGTATTGATATATGTGACATCCTTCTAACCACCCTGATGTGTAATTATGTCCCCAGCCACCATCTTTTTGTATTATTTAATTTTCCCAATGCAGCCCCCCCTTGTTAATGTCCCTCCTTCTGTCACATCCACTATTTATTTAAAATAAAATACTTTTTTTTTGCTGGCCTTCATTCTTCCACTGTAACACAGCTGCTCTTCTCCCTCATGCTCTTCTCCCTGTCAGGCAGTGACAAGCAACTGTTCCGTAAGAGCCCGCCCCCTTCAAAGGGGCGGGACGAAGAGCCTCAGTCAGTGATCGGCATCCCTGCAATCCATTAAGCAGCCAGCGGAGGCGGTTTTACAGCCGCTTTGAAGCTGCCAGCCGCATCGGCTGCAATTGGAGCTTAGTGTTCCGGCACACCGGGTCAATTGTATAGCGTTTCAATTGGGGGGGGCACACTGGGGGCCGCTCTCTTATAAATAAAATGTACGGATCCTGACATTTCTTTGCAAATAATTATTCTGTGTATAGATAACGTGATACGCGTCGAAATACTTCAATCTCATCGCGGCAGACTCTGGGGTGATTTTCAGTGTAATGGGGCAAATTCTTAAGGTCTCTTAAGGGGGAAAGAAGAAGAAATCGCAGAAAGAAAGTACAAAGAGGCCGTATATAGTATTAATGCGGGGGCCGGATTCTGAGGTTTTTGAGAATTATAATAATCAGTGATAATATTTTTGAAACTTTGTGGGTTGTCGTTTGGGAATGCAGGCACAGGAGAGAAAATTACCCTCCAGGAATTAATAATTAACTTTTAATGACAGAAATCTAATAATCTTAAAAAAATTAAACAGCTTTAACGGTATTCACAGAGAAAAGATAGATGATGGGGGGGGCACTCGCATCGCTGCTGTCATTTATGTTAAAAGTTAGGATTTTTCCCAATGAGAAGGTCAAAAGCTGTGAGTGCAATCAGTGGATGTGATTATTCTCCGCCCACTCAATCAGGAAGCAGCTCCGCCCACTTTCATTTGTGATGTCGTAATAAAGCTGCCCCGCCCAGTTTTGTCATCATAAGGTTGTCCTGCCTAACCACTGGGAAACCTGCTCCGTCCGGTTTTGTTTGTGATATCATAAAGCTGCCCCGCCCAGTTTTGTTTGTGATGTCATCAGTGGCCAAGGGCATAAATACAAGCAAACACTGTTAAACCACTCATTGCTCAGCAGAGCAGGCGAAGATAAGATGATAGATATGGATCTCCTCAGTCTTATCATTTTTGGATGCCTCGGCACCAATATTGTGCTTTTTATTATAATTTTGCTGGGAGCTCAAAGATCTAAACGTTCTCCCAGAAAGGATCACGAAGCCCTTCTCTCCATGAACATTTTACGTGTTGTTGGCAACATCAGTCATTCGTTGCTGAAGATGGAGGAGGCACACAGACGCTCCCTGTCCCATATAACAGAGCGAGTCTCCGCTCTAGAAGAGCAGATAAGGGCAGGGAACCGAGAGGACAAGAGACGGCACAGAAAAGAGTCACCGAGACGCCTTAACAGAGGCCAAGAGACCAGCAATGGACGCTCTCAGATGTCATCAGAGAGAACATCTCGAGTGGACTTGCACCGTCACAAAGAAAATGGCCACGGCTCGTCTCCGGAAATCAGAAGGCTGCAGGCAATTATGAACCAGCTTCTCAAGGAGAATGTGGAGTTGTCTCGGCGTCTGGATGAGAGGACTCGGAAAGCGTCCAGTCTTGAAGAACGTTTGGGCTTCAAGAAAAGGGACGCAGGAGCCGTGATGGAAAACCCTTCTGACTTTGAATCCTCGGCCAGAAGCAGCAGTTCAGATACACTTGTTGAGTTTTCTTAACTCCGAGTTCCTCGTGAACTGAGATCCATCATACAGATCCGAGTCTCTCCGTGACAGCCTGGCTCAGGCAAAGGAACAACGTCTGGAATATGAGCGCCATCCTTAGACAGCCTCACGAGACGTTCCTTCTGCCGCTTCCCGTCACCAACTGAAGCGCGTCAGCAGTATCCAACTATGCGGCGCTTAACATCTAAACAGCTTCCATCAATCAAAACCACCAACCTTCCATCAAAGAGCTTCTGGATCCAAGGAGAAATCCGATTGCCTTTTGGAGTAAAGAAGGAATTTTTTCCCCTGATGGCAGAATTGGAAGCAGCTTAATCAGGGGTTTTTTGCCTTCTTTTGGATCAGGAGTAGAAAGGTAGAACTTGATGGACCTCGGTCTTTTCTTCAACCTTATGTACTATGTGGCCAATAAAGTTTGGTTATAAATAGAATGTACGGATCCTGAGATTTCTTTGCAAATAATTATTCTGCACAAATATTGGGTTTCTGCGTATAGATAACGTGAAACGCGTCAAAATACTTCAATCTCATTGCAGCATAAAATATGATTTCAAGGTTTTTAAAGCAGGAAAAAATCTGCAAACCGGACGGCCGAGCGGGTCTTATCTGCCGCCAGATTCTGTTACTTTGTATAAATAGTTTATTTGTATTTTTACCATAAATTTAAATAAGAAGCAGCGATATCATTCTCTACGGTTATATTTTTATTATTTTGTTCTGTACAGTTTGTGTTGTTGGATTGTTTGTTAAAGATTGTTCTTCTAGATTGTAAGCTCCTTTGTACGAGGGACCGGCTCATCTTTTCGTCTCTGTGATGCGCTACTTGTTAAGTCCTGATTACTCATTGTACAGCGCTGCGGAATATGATGGCGCTTTATAGACCAATAAAAATAATAATAAACGATGCATTTAATAGCAAATAAATAGAATGAAAAACGAGGAGAGAGACGAGGAAATCGCAGAAAGAAAGTACAAAGAGGCCGTATATAGTATTAATGCGGGGGCCGGATTTTGCGGGGGAGGTTTTTGAGAATTATATTCAGCGATACATATAATATTTTAGGTTGGAATTCTGTGGATTGGCTGCCGGGTACAGAAAGCATTATTTTTCTCGAATTAATAAAATCTTTGAAATTATATTAATTAAAATATGTAAAAAGAAAAGATTGAGAGATAATCAGATTGTGACAAAAAGACTGAGCAATGGTTCTTATCAGCTAATTCGCTCAATATTATTCCTGGTAGTCCCAGAATATTCTAGAACCCGTCCCTGTGCGTCCAACGTATTTCGCTCAGTTATTCTATTATTTATGTTTAACGTTTAAATCCTAATTAGAATGTTTCTAAAGATTAAAAATAAAAGTCCTGAATTTCAAGTGCGTTCACTTCTGAGCTCATAAAGCTGCCCTGCCCAGTTTTGTTTCTGATGTCATCGTGAAGCTGCCCCTCCCACTCATGCAAAAAGTTGCCCCGCCCAGTTTAGCTTGTGATGTCATAAAGCTGCCCCGCCCAGTTTTGTCATAAGGTTGTCCTGCCTAATCACTGGGAAACCAGCCCCGTCTAGTTTAGTTTGTGATGTCATAAAGCGGCCCCGCCCACTTTTGCTTGTGATGTCATAAAGCTGCCCCGCCCAGTTTTGTCATAAGGTTGTCCTGCCTAATCACTGGGAAACCAGCCCCGTCTAGTTTAGTTTGTGATGTCATAAAGCGGCCCCGCCCACTTTTGCTTGTGATGTCATAAAGCTGCCCCGCCCAGTTTTGTCATAAGGTTGTCCTGCCTAATCACTGGGAAACCAGCCCCGTCTAGTTTAGTTTGTGATGTCATAAAGCGGCCCCGCCCACTTTTGCTTGTGATGTCATAAAGTTGCCCCGCCCACTTTTGTTTGTGATGTCATCCGTAGCCAAGGCTATAAATACAAGCAACTACTCTTAAACCACTCATTGTTCAGGGGAGCAGGCGAAGACAACATCACAGATGTGGAGCTCCTCAGTACTATTTTTGGATGCCTCGGCACCATTATAAATTATTTTTTTATAAATTATTTTTTTATAAATTATTTTTTTATAAATTTGCTGGGAGCTCAAACCTCTAAACGCCCTCCCTGAAGAACTTGAACTTGAGAGACGGCACAGAAAAGAGTCACCGAGAAGCCCTAACAGGGGCCAAGAGACCGGTAACGGACAGAACATCTCGAGTGCACTCGTGCCGAAGAAAATGGCCACGGCTCGTCTCTGGAAATGAGAAGACTGCAGGCAAATATGAGCCGGCTTCTCTAGGAGAACGTAGAGCTGTCCCGGCGCCGGAACAGAGGACTCAGAGAGTCTTTAGGATGGATGTGGCGGTCGCACCTAAGGGTGATGATAGTGAGGGTCATCTCCAATATAACCAGGGGACGGAGATGTGAAAAATGAAGACAACAAAAAATAGTGCAGTGTGTCTTATGGAACCAACGCGAGTAATTATAAGAAGAAAGAGAAGAGGAAGAAGAAGAAGAAGAAGAAGGAGAAGAGGAGGAAGAAGGAGAAGGAGAAGGAGAAGAGGAAGAAGAAGAAGAAGAAGAAGAAGAAGGAGAAGAGGAAGAAGAAGAAGAAGAAGAAGAAGGAGAAGGAGAAGAATATAAGATAAATATAAGATAAATACAGCTGTGTTGTAGCGGCGTGGGCAGAGTAACCCCTGCCTGTGGGCGCTCCTGCGGATGAGGCTTCTTCTGATTGAATGCTTGGGACACAGGTTTCATAGTCAATAATGTCAGAGATATAATAAGCTAATAATGGTTGCTCAGTTCTCATCAGCATGGGTGGTATTTTCAAGATAAGTGACATAATTATTAATTATTATTATTATTATTATTTATTGTTTTATATTCCGTAGCGCTTACGAGCTTACAGTCTACATTTGTTGTATTGCATGCGTTGAAATGTTTTATTTATACTCTTTATTTCGTTGATTAAAATCTTTCTACTTTATTAGTGGTTTTGTCGGTGGTTTTGCACGCAATGTAACTTTATCTGTTTGTTAGGAAACGTTTGTATCGGAGCATCTCGTTGTCTAGTATCATTTACTTGGCATAATCTTTTTTATTGTTTCATAAGATATCCCGATGTTTTTGTATTCGTTTTTTTAACGGCTTTGCTTTTGTTGTTGTAGTTGGTATCTTTTTTGTAGGGTTTGTTTCTTCTTTATGAGATCTTCTCTATTTCAGCGTTCGATCGGCTTTATTGTAGGATCTCTATTATTCTCAGTATATTTTTCCAGTCATTTTAAGACAGTTTGCTTGTTGGTTATAGACAGTGGTATCTGTACGATTCCTCCTCAGTCTGGTTAATTGGTTTTTCGGTATACTATCGTTTTTTAAAACGTGTTTTCAATGTTTTCTTCAATGTAAATTTCTAAATCTAAAAATGGAACCCGAGAAATGGCGGTGGATTAGGATCGGCCGTAACTGGGATGTAATTGGGTTTCCAGACACGATTGGCCGGCCTGGTGGTGATTTGTTGTTTTTGTGTATTTGGGGTAGGAAAGATATCACTGGGATGGATGGATAGTTAATGTCTATTTAGGTCTATTCTTTTTTATTCAAACTCTGCCTGTTTTTCTTCTCTCTAAAAATGCGGTTAGGTTAATTAATGTATATTTTGGTATCTTGAAGTTGTTCTTCATTCTTATCTTGACTTTTATCCTCTTTTTTTCTCTCTGTAGCGATTTTCTCTTTTATCCTCTTTTTTCTCTCTGTAGCTATTTTCTCTTTTGTCCTCTTTTTTCTCTCTGTAGCTATTTTCTCTTTTATCCTCTTTTTTTCTCTCTGTAGCTATTTTCTCTTTTATCCTCTTTTTTCTCTCTGTAGCTATTTTCTTGGTGTGGAAAATACCATCCATGCTGCGGAGGATTTAGCGACCTTTATATAATTATTTAATAGCAGACAGTTTTTGTTTTTTGTAATTATTTAATAAAATACACTTCAGTAGAATACCGGGACCTGGGACCTGGGTATACGATCAGAAGGAGCCTCATCCACGAGAGCGCTCACCGGCGGGGGTCACACTGCCCTCGCTGTTACAGCAGAGCTTTATTTATCTTATATTCTTCTTCTTATAATTATTCACCTTGGTTCCATAAGACACACTGCGCTATTATTCATTTTTTCTTCGTTTTACACATCTCCGTCCCCTGGTTTATTGGAAGACCCTTTCAGTCATGATATCCATCCTAAATATGTGGCGCTTAACACCTAAACAGCTTGAATCGATCAAAACCACAAACTTCTGCATCAAAGAGCTTCTGGACCCAAGGAGAAATCCGATTGCCGTTTGGAGTCAAGAAGGAATTTTTTCCCCTGATGGCAGAACTGCAAGCTGCTTAATCAGGGGTTTTTTTCGCCTTCTTTTGGTAGGAAGGTAGGGCAGAAAGGTTGAGCCTTATGTACTATGTGGCCAATAAAGCTCTCTTATAAATAAAATGTACGGATCCTGACATTTCTTTTCAAATAATTATTCTGTGTATAGATAACGTGATACGCGTCGAAATACTTCAATCTCATCGCGGCAGACTCTGGGGTGATTTTCAGTGTAATGGGGCAAATTCTTAAGGTCTCTTAAGGGGGAAAGAAGAAGAAATCGCAGAAAGAAAGTACAAAGAGGCCGTATATAGTATTAATGCGGGGGCCGGATTCTGAGGTTTTTGAGAATTATAATAATCAGTGATAATATTTTTGAAACTTTGTGGGTTGTCGTTTGGGAATGCAGGCACAGGAGAGAAAATTACCCTCCAGGAATTAATAATTAACTTTTAATGACAGAAATCTAATAATCTTAAAAAAATTAAACAGCTTTAACGGTATTCACAGAGAAAAGATAGATGATGGGGGGGGGCACTCGCATCGCTGCTGTCATTTATGTTAAAAGTTAGGATTTTTCCCAATGAGAAGGTCAAAAGCTGTGAGTGCAATCAGTGGATGTGATTATTCTCCGCCCACTCAATCAGGAAGCAGCTCCGCCCACTTTCATTTGTGATGTCGTAATAAAGCTGCCCCGCCCAGTTTTGTCATCATAAGGTTGTCCTGCCTAACCACTGGGAAACCTGCTCCGTCCGGTTTTGTTTGTGATATCATAAAGCTGCCCCGCCCAGTTTTGTTTGTGATGTCATCAGTGGCCAAGGGCATAAATACAAGCAAACACTGTTAACCCCTTAAGGACCGGGCTCATTTTTCGTTTTCTACCCTGTGGGACCGAGGCTGTTTTGACACTTTTGTGGTGCTTGTGTTCAGGTGTAATTTTCTCCTCACCCATTTAGTGTACCCACATAAGTTATATATTGTTTTTTTCAGGACAAGATGGGCTTTCTTCAGATACCATTATTTTGATCGTATCATCTTATTTACTATAAAAAAAATAAAAAAAACATGGTGAAAAATTGAAAAAAAAGACATTTTATGACTTTTATTTGAAAAATATTTTACTCACCTAAAAAAGCAAGTAAAAAAACTAGCTAAATAGATTCTACTACTTGTCCTGAGTTTAGAGATACCCAATGTTTTTATGTTTTTTTGCTGTTTTTTGTACGTTATAGGGCAATAAGTACAAGCAGCGTTTTATGATTTCCAAATCTTTTTTAACAAATCTGGTCAGTCTGCCTACATCTCCTCTTTGGAACATCTTTGAAGCCGGTTAACTCAATTTAACCCATTCAAACCATATATTTTTGAAAACTAGACACCCCAGGGTATTCCATATGCTGTTATTTTAACCCTTTCCATGCACCAATTATAGAACTACACTTTGTCAAACTTTGTAATAGTAATTTTTTTTATTTTTTTTTTCACACAAATTGTACTTTAGTTATAGATATACAGGTCCTGGTATATGTCACTGTCAAACAACACCCCAATATGTGTTCAGGAACATCTCCTGAGTACAGCGATACCCCACATGCATGGGTTTGTCAGATTGTTTGGCTGGTAAAAGGCTACTTTTGGGGCATGCGTAATCCAGGTGGTCATTTGGTCATTCTGCCTCCATCTCCTCTTTGGAATATCTTTGAAGCGGGTTACCTCAATTTAACCCATTCAAACCATATATATTTGAAAACTAGACACCCCAGGGTATTCCAAATGCTGTTATTTTAACCCTTTCCATGCACCAATTATAGAACTACACTTTGTCAAACTTTGTAATAGTAATTTTTTTCACACAAATTGTACTTTAGTTATAGATATACAGGTTCTGGTATATGTCACTGTCAAACAACCCCCCAATATGTGTTCAGGAACATCTCCTGAGTGCAGTGATACCCGACATGCATGGGTTTGTCGGGTTGTTTCAGATTTAAAATGCCACATTTGGGAAGTGCGCTTTTTTTCTCCATTTTGGTCAGTCTGTACCTATGCCCTATCTGTGAGCTAGGCCACTCCAATTTACCCCATCAGCCATTTTTTTTATATATTAGACATCCCTTGGGTATTTGAAGTGCTTTTATTTTAACTCTTTGAGATTTTTGAGAAATTTTAGCACTTGCTCAAAATAATAAACTTTATTTTTTTATTTTTTTTTATTTTTTTTATACTTTTTTTATATTTTTTTTTTACACATTTTGCTGGTACTGGATGGTTCATCTAGTGACATCACTGCATAATTATTTTTAAATGTTAGCACATTTTTTTTTTATTTTTTTTTCCATTTTTTTTTTTTTTTGAATATTTTACTAATCACATAGTGATTAGAAAGCTGGGCTCCATTGACTTGCATGGTTGAATGCAGTACCTGTATTCAACCAGCAAGTGGAGCCAGTTCTCTAGAGGGTCTGGAGACCCTCTAGCGAACTTTTTCGTCTCTCTTGTTTTATTTCCCGGGCCGCCGCCATCTTACTTGATGGCGAAGATCACCGGCAGCTGCGGCTGTGACCGCTCTCCGGAGCGGTCACAGCCCACCTAAAGGTAAGTGTTTGGTGTCGCTGGATGCCTCCTGGATGCCTCCAGCGACCGCTTTTAAAACGGGCGTCCGCCGCCATACAATGTATGGCGGCTGTTGACGCCCCGGGGAGGGGCCAGACATGGCCCCCGATGCCGATCTCGGCCTTGCTGAATGCCTCGACATCGAGGCATTGCAGCAAGGCCGTTTAAGCGAAGAAAGTGATCCTTGATCACTTTCTAAGCTTATTTAACTTTTTGACGGTTCAGGACCGTCAAAGGTCATTTAGTGACCTTCTTGTCATGACGGTCCTGAACCGGCAAAGGTCGCGAAGGGGTTAAACCACTCATTGCTCAGCAGAGCAGGCGAAGATAAGATGATAGATATGGATCTCCTCAGTCTTATCATTTTTGGATGCCTCGGCACCAATATTGTGCTTTTTATTATAATTTTGTTGGGAGCTCAAAGATCTAAACGTTCTCCCAGAAAGGATCACGAAGCCCTTCTCTCCATGAAGATTTTACGTGTTGTTGGCAACATCAGTCATTCGTTGCTGAAGATGGAGGAGGCACACAGACGCTCCCTGTCCCATATAACAGAGCGAGTCTCCGCTCTAGAAGAGCAGATAAGGGCAGGGAACCGAGAGGACAAGAGACGGCACAGAAAAGAGTCACCGAGACGCCTTAACAGAGGCCAAGAGACCAGCAATGGACGCTCTCGGATGTCATCAGAGAGAACATCTCGAGTGGACTCGCACCGTCACGAAGAAAATGGCCACGGCTCGTCTCCGGAAATCAGAAGGCTGCAGGCAATTATGAACCAGGTTCTCAAGGAGAATGTGGAGTTGTCTCAGCGTCTGGATGAGAGGACTCGGAAAGTGTCCAGTCTTGAAGAACGTTTGGGCTTCAAGAAAAGGGACGCAGGAGCCGTGATGGAAAACCCTTCTGACTTTGAATCCTCGGGCAGAAGCAGCAGTTCAGATACACTTGTTGAGTTTTATTAACTCCGAGTTCCTCGTGAACTGAGATCCATCATACAGATCCGAGTCTCTCCGTGACAGCCTGGCTCAGGCAAAGGAACAACGTCTGGAATACGAGCGCCATCCTTAGACTGCCTCACGAGACGTTCCTTCTGCCGCTTCCCGTCACCAACTGAAGCGCGTCAGCAGTATCCAACTATGCGGCGCTTAACATCTAAACAGCTTCAATCGATCAAACCACCAACCTTCCATCAAAGAGCTTCTGGATCCAAGGAGAAATCCGATTGCCTTTTGGAGTCAAGAAGGAATTTTTTCCCCTGATGGCAGAATTGGAAGCAGCTTAATCAGGGGTTTTTTGCCTTCTTTTGGATCAGGAGTAGAAAGGTAGAACTTGATGGACCTCGGTCTTTTCTTCAACCTTATGTACTATGTGGCCAATAAAGTTTGGTTATAAATAGAATGTACGGATCCTGAGATTTCTTTGCAAATAATTATTCTGCACAAATATTGGGTTTCTGCGTATAGATAACGTGAAACGCGTCAAAATACTTCAATCTCATCGCGGCATAAAATATGATTTCAAGGTTTTTAAAGCAGGAAAAAATCTGCAAACCGGAGGGCCGAGCGGGTCTTATCTGCCGCCAGATTCTGTTACTTTGTATAAATAGTTTATTTGTATTTTTACCATAAATTTAAATAAGAAGCAGCGATATCATTCTCTACGGTTATATTTTTAATATTTTGTTCTGTACAGTTTGTGTTGTTGGATTGTTTGTTAAAGATTGTTCTTCTAGATTGTAAGCTCCTTTGTACGAGGGACCGGCTCACCTTCTCGTCTCTGTGATGCGCTACTTGTTAAGTCCTGATTACTCATTGCACAGCGCTGCGGAATATGATGGCGCTTTATAGACCAATAAAAATAATAATAAACGATGCATTTAACCCCTTAAGGACCGGGCTCATTTTTCGTTTTCTACCCTGTGGGACCGAGGCTGTTTTGACACTTTTGTGGTGCTTGTGTTCAGGTGTAATTTTCTCCTCACCCATTTAGTGTACCCACATAAGTTATATATTGTTTTTTTCAGGACAAGATGGGCTTTCTTCAGATACCATTATTTTGATCGTATCATCTTATTTACTATAAAAAAAATAAAAAAAACATGGTGAAAAATTGAAAAAAAAGACATTTTATGACTTTTATTTGAAAAATCTTTTACTCACCTAAAAAAGCAAGTAAAAAAACTAGCTAAATAGATTCTACTACTTGTCCTGAGTTTAGAGATACCCAATGTTTTTATGTTTTTTTGCTGTTTTTTGTACGTTATAGGGCAATAAGTACAAGCAGCGTTTTATGATTTCCAAATCTTTTTTAACAAATCTGGTCAGTCTGCCTCCATCTCCTCTTTGGAACATCTTTGAAGCCGGTTAACTCAATTTAACCCCCTCAAACCATATATTTTTGAAAACTAGACACCCCAGGGTATTCCAAATGCTGTTATTTTAACCCTTTCCATGCACCAATTATACAACTACACTTTGTCAAACTTTGTAATAGTAATTTTTTTTATTTTTTTTTCCACACAAATTGTACTTTAGTTATAGATATACAGGTCCTGGTATATGTCACTGTCAAACAACACCCCAATGTGTGTTCAGCAACATCTCCTGAGTACAGCGATACCCCACATGCATGGGTTTGTCAGATTGTTTGGCTGGTAAAAGGCTACTTTTGGGGCATGCGTAATTCAGGTGGTCATTTGGTCATTCTGCCTCCATCTCCTCTTTGGAATATCTTTGAAGCCGGTTAACTCAATTTAACCCATTCAAACCATATATTTTGGAAAACTAGACACCCCAGGGTATTCCGAATGCTGTTATTTTAACCCTTTCCATGCACCAATTATAGAACTACACTTTGTCAAACTTTGTAATAGTAATTTTTTTTCACACAAATTGTACTTTAGTTATAGATATACAGGTTCTGGTATATGTCACTGTCAAACAACCCCCCAATATGTGTTCAGGAACATCTCCTGAGTGCAGTGATACCCGACATGCATGGGTTTGTCGGGTTGTTTCAGATTTAAAATGCCACATTTGGGAAGTGCGCTTTTTTTCTCCATTTTGGTCAGTCTGTACCTATGCCCTATCTGTGAGCTAGGCCACTCCAATTTACCCCATCAGCCATTTTTTTTATATATTAGACACCCCTTGGGTATTTGAAGTGCTTTTATTTTAACTCTGAGATTTTTGAGAAATTTTAGCACTTGCTCAAAATAATAAACTTTATTTTTTTATTTTTTTTATTTTTTTTAATACTTTTTTTATATTTTTTTTTACACATTGTGCTGGTACTGGATGGTTCATCTAGTGACATCACTGCATAATTATTTTTAAATGTTAGCACATTTTTTTTTTTCCATTTTTTTATTTTTTATTTTTTTTTGAATATTTTACTAATCACATAGTGATTAGAAAGCTGGGCTCCATTGACTTGCATGGTTGAATGCAGTACCTGTATTCAACCAGCAAGTGGAGCCAGTTCTCTAGAGGGTCTGGAGACCCTCTAGCGAACTTTTTCGTCTTTATTGTTGTAGTTCCCGGGCCGCCGCCATCTTACTTGATGGCGAAGATCACCGGCAGCTGCGGCTGTGACCGCTCTCCGGAGCGGTCACAGCCCACCTAAAGGTAAGTGTTTGGTGTCGCTGGATGCCTCCTGATCGAGGCATTCCAGCGACACCATTTAAGTTTAGGAGGCGATCGTTGATCGCCTCCTAAACGCTTTTAAAACGGGCGTCCGCCGCCATACAATGTATGGCGGCTGTTGACGCCCCGGGGAGGGGCCAGACATGGCCCCCGATGCCGATCTCGGCCTTGCTGGATGCCTCGACATCGAGGCATTGCAGCAAGGCCGTTTAAGCGAAGAAAGTGATCCTTGATCACTTTCTAAGCTTATTTAACTTTTTGACGGTTCAGGACCGTCAAAGGTCATTTAGTGACCTTCTTGTCATGACGGTCCTGAACCGGCAAAGGTCGCGAAGGGGTTAATAGTAAATAAATAGAATGAAAAACGAGGAGAGAGACGAGGAAATCGCAGAAAGAAAGTACAAAGAGGCCGTATATAGTATTAATGCGGGGGCCGGATTCTGAGGTTTTTGAGAATTATATTCAGCGATACAGATAATATTTTAGGTTGGAATTCTGTGGATTGGCTGCCGGGTACAGAAAGCATTATTTTTCTCGAATTAATAAAATCTTTGAAATTATATTAATTAAAATATGTAAAAAGAAAAGAGTGAGAGATAATCAGATTGTGACAAAAAGACTGAGCAATGGTTCTTATCAGCTAATTCGCTCAATATTATTCCTGGTAGTCCCAGAATATTCTAGAACCCGTCCCTGTGCGTCCAACGTATTTCGCTCAGTTATTCTATTATTTATGTTTAACGTTTAAATCCTAATTAGAATGTTTAGAAAGATTAAAAATAAAAGTCCTGAATTTCAAGTGCGTTCACTTCTGAGCTCATAAAGCTGCCCCGCCCAGTTTTGTTTCTGATGTCATCGTGAAGCTGCCCCTCCCACTCATGCAAAAAGTTGCCCCGCCCAGTTTAGCTTGTGATGTCATAAAGCTGCCCCGCCCAGTTTTGTCATAAGGTTGTCCTGCCTAATCACTGGGAAACCAGCCCCGTCTAGTTTAGTTTGTGATGTCATAAAGCGGCCCCGCCCACTTTTGCTTGTGATGTCATAAAGCTGCTCCGCCCAGTTTTGTCATAAGGGTGTCCTGCCTAATCACTGGGAAACCAGCCCCGTCTAGTTTAGTTTGTGATGTCATAAAGCGGCCCCGCCCACTTTTGCTTGTGATGTCATAAAGCTGCTCCGCCCAGTTTTGTCATAAGGTTGTCCTGCCTAATCACTGGGAAACCAGCCCCGTCTAGTTTCGTTTGTGATGTCATAAAGCGGCCCCGCCCACTTTTGCTTGTGATGTCATAAAGTTGCCCCGCCCACTTTTGTTTGTGATGTCATCCGTAGCCAAGGCTATAAATACAAGCAACTACTCTTAAACCACTCATTGTTCAGGGGAGCAGGCGAAGACAACATCACAGATGTGGAGCTCCTCAGTACTATTTTTGGATGCCTCGGCACCATTATAAATTATTTTTTTATAAATTATTTTTTTATAAATTATTTTTTTAGAAATTATTTTTTATAAATTTGCTGGGAGCTCAAACCTCTAAACGCCCTCCCTGAAGAACTTGAACTTGAGAGACGGCACAGAAAAGAGTCACCGAGACGCCCTAACAGGGGCCAAGAGACCGGTAACGGACAGAACATCTCGAGTGCACTCGTGCCGAAGAAAATGGCCACGGCTCGTCTCTGGAAATGAGAAGACTGCAGGCAAATATGAACCGGCTTCTCTAGGAGAACGTAGAGCTGTCCCGGCGCCGGAACAGAGGACTCAGAGAGTCTTTAGGATGGATGTGGCGGTCGCACCTAAGGGTGATGATAGTGAGGGTCATCTCCAATATAACCAGGGGACGGAGATGTGAAAAATGAAGACAACAAAAAATAGTGCAGTGTGTCTTATGGAACCAACGCGAGTAATTATAAGAAGAAAGAGAAGAGGAAGAAGAAGAAGAAGGAGAAGAGGAAGAAGAAGAAGAAGGAGAAGAATATAAGATAAATATAAGATAAATACAGCTGTGTTGTAGCGGCGTGGGCAGAGTAACCCCTGCCTGTGGGCGCTCTTGCGGGTGAGGATTCTTCTGATTGAATGCTTGGGACACAGGTTTCATAGTCAATAATGTCAGAGATATAATAAGCTAATAATGGTTGCTCAGTTCTCATCAGCATGGGTGGTATTTTCAAGATAAGTGACATAATTATTAATTATTATTATTATTATTATTTATTGTTTTATATTCCGTAGCGCTTACGAGCTTACAGTCTACATTTGTTGTATTGCATGCGATGAAATGTTTTATTTATACTCTTTATTTCGTTGATTAAAATCTTTCTACTTTATTAGTGGTTTTGTCGGTGGTTTTGCACGCAATGTAACTTTATCCGTTTGTTAGGAAACGTTTGTATCGGAGCGTCTCGTTGTCTAGTATCATTTACTTGGCATAATCTTTTTTATTGTTTCATAAGATATCCCGATGTTTTTGTATTCGTTTTTTAACGGTTTTGCTTTTGTTGTTGTAGTTGGTATCTTTTTTGTAGGGTTTGTTTCTTCTTTATGAGATCTTCTCTATTTCAGCGTTCGATCGGCTTTATTGTAGGATCTCTATTATTCTCAGTATATTTTTCCAGTCATTTTAAGACAGTTTGCTTGTTGGTTATAGACAGTGGTATCTGTACGATTCCTCCTCAGTCTGGTTAATTGGTTTTTCGGTATACTATCGTTTTTTAAAACGTGTTTTAAATGTTTTCTTCAATGTAAATTTCTAAATCTAAAAATGGAACCCGAGGAATGGCGGTGGATTAGGATCGGCCGTAACTGGGATGTAATTGGGTTTCCAGACACGATTGGCCGGCCTGGTGGTGATTTGTTGTTTTTGTGTATTTGGGGTAGGAAAGATATCACTGGGATGGATGGATAGTTAATGTCTATTTAGGTCTATTCTTTTTTATTCAAACTCTGCCTGTTTTTCTTCTCTCTAAAAATGCGGTTAGGTTAATTAATGTATATTTTGGTATCTTGAAGTTGTTCTTCATTCTTATCTTGACTTTTATCCTCTTTTTTTCTCTCTGTAGCTATTTTCTCTTTTATCCTCTTTTTTCTCTCTTTAGCTATTTTCTTGGTGTGGAAAATACCACCCATGCTGCTGAGGATTTAGCGACCTTTATATAATTATTTAATAGCAGACAGTTTTTGTTTTTTGTAATTATTTAATAAAATACACTTCAGTAGAATACCGGGACCTGGGACCTGGGTATACGATCAGAAGGAGCCTCATCCACGAGAGCGCTCACCGGCGGGGGTCACACTGCCCTCGCTGTTACAGCAGAGCTTTATTTATCTTATATTCTTCTTCTTATAATTATTCACCTTGGTTCCATAAGACACACTGCGCTATTATTCATTTTTTCTTCGTTTTACACATCTCCGTCCCCTGGTTTATTGGAAGATCCTTTCAGTCATGATATCCATCCTAAATCTGTGGCGCTTAACACCTAAACAGCTTGAATCGATCAAAACCACCAACTTCTGCATCAAAGAGCTTCTGGACCCAAGGAGAAATCCGATTGCCGTTTGGAGTCAAGAAGGAATTTTTTCCCCTGATGGCAGAACTGCAAGCTGCTTAATCAGGGGTTTTTTTCGCCTTCTTTTGGTAGGAAGGTAGGGCAGAAAGGTTGAGCCTTATGTACTATGTGGCCAATAAAGCTCTCTTATAAATAAAATGTACGGATCCTGACATTTCTTTTCAAATAATTATTCTGTGTATAGATAACGTGATACGCGTCGAAATACTTCAATCTCATCGCGGCAGACTCTGGGGTGATTTTCAGTGTAATGGGGCAAATTCTTAAGGTCTCTTAAGGGGGAAAGAAGAAGAAATCGCAGAAAGAAAGTACAAAGAGGCCGTATATAGTATTAATGCGGGGGCCGGATTCTGAGGTTTTGAGAATTATAATAATCAGTGATAATATTTTTGAAACTTTGTGGGTTGTCGTTTGGGAATGCAGGCACAGGAGAGAAAATTACCCTCCAGGAATTAATAATTAACTTTTAATGACAGAAATCTAATAATCTTAAAAAAATTAAACAGCTTTAACGGTATTCACAGAGAAAAGATAGATGATGGGGGGGGCACTCGCATCGCTGCTGTCATTTATGTTAAAAGTTAGGATTTTTCCCAATGAGAAGGTCAAAAGCTGTGAGTGCAATCAGTGGATGTGATTATTCTCCGCCCACTCAGTCAGGAAGCAGCTCCGCCCACTTTCATTTGTGATGTCGTAATAAAGCTGCCCCGCCCAGTTTTGTCATCATAAGGTTGTCCTGCCTAACCACTGGGAAACCTGCTCCGTCCGGTTTTGTTTGTGATATCATAAAGCTGCCCCGCCCAGTTTTGTTTGTGATGTCATCAGTGGCCAAGGGCATAAATACAAGCAAACACTGTTAAACCACTCATTGCTCAGCAGAGCAGGCAAAGATAAGATGATAGATATGGATCTCCTCAGTCTTATCATTTTTGGATGCCTCGGCACCAATATTGTGCTTTTTATTATAATTTTGTTGGGAGCTCAAAGATCTAAACGTTCTCCCAGAAAGGATCACGAAGCCCTTCTCTCCATGAACATTTTACGTGTTGTTGGCAACATCAGTCATTCGTTGCTGAAGATGGAGGAGGCACACAGACGCTCCCTGTCCCATATAACAGAGCGAGTCTCCGCTCTAGAAGAGCAGATAAGGGCAGGGAACCGAGAGGACAAGAGACGGCACAGAAAAGAGTCACCGAGACGCCTTAACAGAGGCCAAGAGACCAGCAATGGACGCTCTCGGATGTCATCAGAGAGAACATCTCGAGTGGACTCGCACCGTCACGAAGAAAATGGCCACGGCTCGTCTCCGGAAATCAGAAGGCTGCAGGCAATTATGAACCAGCTTCTCAAGGAGAATGTGGAGTTGTCTCGGCGCCTGGATGAGAGGACTCGGAAAGCGTCCAGTCTTGAAGAACGTTTGGGCTTCAAGAAAAGGGACGCAGGAGCCGTGATGGAAAACCCTTCTGACTTTGAATCCTCGGGCAGAAGCAGCAGTTCAGATACACTTGTTGAGTTTTCTTTAACTCCGAGTTCCTCGTGAACTGAGATCCATCATACAGATCCGAGTCTCTCCGTGACAGCCTGGCTCAGGCAAAGGAACAACGTCTGGAATACGAGCGCCATCCTTAGACCGCCTCACGAGACGTTCCTTCTGCCGCTTCCCGTCACCAACTGAAGCGCGTCAGCAGTATCCAACTATGCGGCGCTTAACATCTAAACAGCTTCAATCGATCAAAACCACCAACCTTCCATCAAAGAGCTTCTGGATCCAAGGAGAAATCCGATTGCCTTTTGGAGTCAAGAAGGAATTTTTTCCCCTGATGGCAGAATTGGAAGCAGCTTAATCAGGGATTTTTTGCCTTCTTTTGGATCAGGAGTAGAAAGGTTGAACTTGATGGACCTCGGTCTTTTCTTCAACCTTATGTACTATGTGGCCAATAAAGTTTGGTTATAAATAGAATGTACGGATCCTGAGATTTCTTTGCAAATAATTATTCTGCACAAATATTGGGTTTCTGCGTATAGATAACGTGAAACGCGTCAAAATACTTCAATCTCATTGCAGCATAAAATATGATTTCAAGGTTTTTAAAGCAGGAAAAAAATCTGCAAACCGGAGGGCCGAGCGGGTCTTATCTGCCGCCAGATTCTGTTACTTTGTATAAATAGTTTATTTGTATTTTTACCATAAATTTAAATAAGAAGCAGCGATATCATTCTCTACGGTTATATTTTTAATATTTTGTTCTGTACAGTTTGTGTTGTTGGATTGTTTGTTAAAGATTGTTCTTCTAGATTGTAAGCTCCTTTGTGCGAGGGACCGGCTCACCTTTTCGTCTCTGTGATGCGCTACTTGTTAAGTCCTGATTACTCATTGCACAGCGCTGCGGAATATGATGGCGCTTTATAGACCGATAAAAATAATAATAAACGATACATTTAGTAGTAAATAAATAGAATGAAAAACGAGGAGAGAGACGAGGAAATCACAGAAAGAAAGTACAAAGAGGCCGTATATAGTATTAATGCGGGGGCCGGATTCTGAGGTTTTTGAGAATTATATTCAGCGATACATATAATATTTTAGGTTGGAATTCTGTGGATTGGCTGCAGGGTACAGAAAGCATTATTTTTCTCGAATTAATAAAATCTTTGAAATTATATTAATTAAAATATGTAAAAAGAAAAGAGTGAGAGATAATCAGATTGTGACAAAAAGACTGAGCAATGGTTCTTATCAGCTAATTTGCTCAATATTATTCCTGGTAGTCCCAGAATATTCTA